>NW_028281516.1:25000-132500 GCF_059751285.1 Brachycentrus maculatus
GATATATCGATTTGTGTGCAAGTGTGCAAATTATATATAATTTGCACACTTGGGTGGAAGCTTGTCAGGGGTTTGGTCCACTCCATTTTTCTCTATGCTGCTGAAACATCTATACAGTCTATAAAAGCAGCAGAAAGGAGAAAAATTGACGCTTTCGAAATGTGGTGTTGGAGACGCATGCTCCGGATTCCATGGACAGCTAGACGCACCAACAATTTATTCGCCAGGGACTACACTTGGATGGCTTCACTCTGGCCACGTTTGTTCACGATGGATTCATCAGTTCTTTGGATGGACACGTTACGCGTAGCAATGAGGAAAAGCTGGAACAACTGGTTTTTATTGGTAGCCTAGACGGGAAGAGAAGGAGAGAAAGATCCCTTATATTATATACTGATCAAGTAAAGGCAGCATGAGGGACATTGGTGGTTGGAGAGTTACGTACAGCGCAATCAAGGGATAACTGGAGAAAATTCATTGTTTCAACAAGGGTCACAATCCTTAGTAATAAGGACTAAGACGTCGGAGAAGAATACTTTGCGAAAATGGCGGCATTCGATATACCGACGGTCAGGAGTCGGAAAAATCGGAGGGTATGTACGAGGAGATGCATCCTATTTATGAGCCATAATACCAAAGAAAATGGGATGCACTAAAAAAAAAAGTGTTTTTATATGCAAATAAAAACCTATCAACTGGCAGTTCACAACGGAGTCCTAGTAGCAACCCTAATGTTTAGCAGAAATGACTTCTTTTCCTGGTCGTATGAGATATTGAAAGACTGTCAAGGCTTTACGGGTTTTTCCTTTTATTAATGTTCATCGATGGTGAATCAATTATTGATGGCTCTCAATTTTTATTTCCACATTTATCAGCTGGTAATGATTTATCTTAAGTTCCATAAGGACCGAGACGTTTGTTCACCCACTGTGCGTCTCTACAGCCACACAACCGCAAATAGACCCACGTGATGAATTACACGAATTCGGGAATGTATATTACAAACATTAAATTTTAATTAATAGCCATATAATGGGCCTCTTTATATGGAACGCCCGAGCATTGTTGGCAACTCTTTAATTAAGGCGATGGGACATGGTGCCGTCTTGTCAACGTCGACTTCAATAATACTCGCCAATTTGTAACCCGTTTTGTATTGTCAAAATACATAATCTTCTTTTTTTCCTTTTATCCACACTCTTCCTACTCTTTCTCCTCTTACTCCTCTTTCTTCTCTTGCTCCTTTTGCTCTTCTTGCTCTACTTGCTCCTCTTGCTTTTATTGCTACTCTTGCGCCTCTTGCTCTTCTTGCTCTTCTTGCTACTCTTTCTCATCTTGCTCCTCTTGCTCCTCCTGCTCCTCTTGCTCCAATTCCTTCTATTCCTGCTGTTCCTCCTCTTGCTCTCTTCTTTTTCTTCCTCCTCTTTCTCCTGTTCCTCAACTCCTCCAAATCCAGTAACGCTTTATGCTTAAGCTCACTTAAGCCATCTATGATTGGTTTTAGAAAGCTTTTAGTTGAGGAGACGCTTTTATTTAAATGTATGTAAGATCCTAACCGGATTGATATGATAGATGCCTGAAAATATGATTTTTCTTATTAATATTAATATTATTTATTGTATGGATAAAGGAATATTGTAAAAGAAAATCTAAAATCTTACCGATATGCGGAAGGACCTGATTTCAATAATTAATGTAATATGGATGTTTAATAAAAGGCAGAATGGTGAATGTTACACACATGTATAAAGTGATCGCTTAAGCTAGCCAAATGCCAGGTCAGCTGGGATGCTCAGACTTCCATCTTCTTTAGTAAAAAGAAGAACGATACATGTTTTATGTCAAGTTGAGACATTTTTAATGATTTTTCCTCATAGATGAATTTCACCATAGATGCTGAGATGTCAGAAATTTAAATTGACTCGATTTTTTTAGAGAGAAAACCCAGATTTGTGAACGTGGTTTTGGATACCCCCAAAAATGTCGTCAATTCATTCTCATTTCATTCGATGGTTTGATTTTTTCATCCTCATAGGTTTTGTTTGCATTCCGAATCATTTTCAAACACCGTATATCGAAACACGTGTCACAGTAGATTTTAAGAAAAAGTGGTATTTAATTAGTAATACATTAATTAAAAATGGATAGATTTTACCACTAAGTGACTTGTTTGATTTTTTCTGAGTGCCGTTGGTCCCTTTGCCGAATGGATAGTGAATAGCCTCTTTCCTTTTGGAGCAATCCTGCGTTATGGGCTTCCGCAAATGTTGGACTTCTGACACTCATGATGGCATCGCTCCAACTTGTGGGGGCTTGTTCAACCGTCTTTTCTGTACGAGAAACTCTTTCTGTAATACAGCTTACAACACGTTTAATGTGCGCCAAAGAATTTGTTCATTGATCCCCTTATTAAAAGGTGTAATTTGTGGTTATTGGAGATCTTCCTGCCCACAAAGGTATACAGCATGAAGCGTAATACTACATACTTAAAACAACACCCCGAAATTGCGCACCAGCCCGTGTAATAGAAAAACAAATTTTGTATTAACTGAAGATCGCGCTCGATGCCAAACCTCGTACTTACTTAAAAGTACAATAAACTGAATTATATATATATATATATATATATATATATATATATATATATATATATATATATATATATATATATATATATATATATATATATATACATTTATATATATATACATTTATATATATATATACATATATATATATATATATATATATATATATATATATATATATATATATATATATATATATATATATATATATATATATATAACGATAAATACGGCGATTTTGATCAATTTTTTTTAAAAATTACCTTACATCCAATGACTCTAGCTAAAGCTAATGCAACACCGCTTATCATGACCCTACTCAGGCTTCAACTTTTTAAGTTTCACAGCCTATGCCTACTCGTGACTAGATTTACTCTTTATGTTTAAAGTTAATATAATTTCATGTAATTCATAAGTGAAAATTCTAGGCGAAAATACAATCTATACATTGTAACTTGACATTTAAAAATTCCAGTAATTATTTATCTATTTAATTATATCAAAACATATTACACACACAAGTCATTTAGAAAATATTTCCGATGAGTCTTTTCTATTTCTCATTTTAAATTATTGGATAAAAAGTACGTCTCATAATATAAGACTCAAAATACTCGAAATAAATAAATAGAGTTACGGCGTTTTGAAGGTTGTGCTACGATATACATGCACATGTTCAATTCACAAACAACCGTTCAGAATTATACACGTAATAACATCGACATATATTATTAATTCAATCATTAGTATCTATACACGTACCAAAACAACGCGTAGGGTCTAAGGAATCAGGAATTAAATTTCGGTAATTGAATTCGTGGTTTCGCGGTATGTCTTCACGTATTTTTTTTACAGTTACTGCAGATGGCTGACATATCAACATGGAAATAAAAAAGACATTAATATATGATTATTTTTTTTTAGACGGGAGTTATTTAATTATTATTTACATTGGTTATGAACAAGGTTTATAGATCATTAAATATGTTTTTAATTTAGTAGATTTTATGATACCACCTCTTATTAGGATACTGAGAGAAGAGTGAATGCAGGGAATAGAATAAATGGTGCTTTGAACAGAGTGATTGCAAATAAAAATATGTTCATGGAAACCAAGCTAGCGGTTCACAACGGCGTACTGGTACCGACACTAATGTATGGAAGCGAAACATGGAACTGGCAAAAGAAGGACGAAAGCAGAGTGAACGCTGTTGAAATGCGCTCCCTCAGACGAATGTGTGAAAATCATTGTATAACGGAATTAAAAACGAAAATATAAGAAAGGAATGTAAGGCTGAACAAGGAATAATTGAAAAGATTAGGAAGAGTTCTATACGGTGGTAAGGACATGTGGAGCGAATGGGTAGCGAGAGAATGACTAAGAAAATATATGTGGCGAATGTGAGCGGGAAAATGGAACGAGGACGACCGAAAAAGTCACGATCAGATCAATCAGAACCTAAAATCTGGTGGTGTCAAAAGTCTACGTAATCGGAGGGCATTTATGACTAGATGTATGGATATGAAGGAGGCGAAGAGTGTATGTCAGGACAGAAGAGTGTGGCGTTCTATCCCTTCTGCCTACCCCAGCGGGGAAACTGCGTGATGGTAGTAGTCGTAGTAGTAGTCTACACAGGCGAACAAAATACCAGATATGAAATACCCTATTTATAAGTGAACTCCAGAAAAAAATGTACCGTAAAGTGGGTATACTTTGCACCATGGGTGATACTTTGCACCACCTTCTGTAAAGATATTGTAGAGCTGGTCATCTCTGATACATGTCATTTTTCATTCTACTTTCTATTGTTTCTGACAGATGGCACTTCAATCTACTTTTTAGTTAACAGAAGTAACAGTCGGTCGCTATTGCTTCAATGCGTTTTTCCTGTCCGAACGTAAAGAAAGTTTTCTGTCTGAAAATTGTGTCCGAAAAAATCCAGTGGAATCAGTATACTGAAACTAGTTACAACAAGTGAGTGGTCTCTAAATCGTAGGTAGATGGGCCCTGCTTTTCTCAAATGCTGTATTTTTTAGTTACGTTGTCAAGTTTATGTAAAAATAATATTTTTTTAAGAACTGACTTGTATTGACCACATTTGGGGTAACATTGCACCAAGTGCAAAGTATCCACAAAAGGCCATAGTTAATAAATTTGATGAAAAGTCTTAAAACGGCTAATACAACTTGACATGTTTGCTAAATATCTATTGGTTTTGTGTACTTACTTAATTCCTGATGGTATATTTTTTTCAAAAATGTCAAGAACACACAAACAGCGGCCTTATGCCAGACGATACTGCAATTTTACACCGAAGAGAGTGGAGCAGTGTTTGGAGGCCATTCGAAATGGTACAATCAGTCAAAGAAAGGCCGAAGAAATTTTCAAAATCCCCAGAATGACGATTAACTATAAGCTCAAAGGTCAGCACACAAAACCTGTGGGAAAACATCCGATATGTGACAAGGGCGAAGAGCAATCCTTCGTAAACTGCATAGTAGACATGAGTGAGTACGGTTTCCCAGTGAGTGTTTTTAACATTCGCTACATTCTAATAGCCTATTTGGATAGATTTGGCAGAAGAGTACGAATATTAAAGAACAACGTACCAGGCTCTGAATGGATAAGATCATTTTTGCAAAGACATAAAACCTTGACTGTTGCTAAAACTAGTCAGTTGCTTAATCGGTTGCCATTAAAAGCGTATGACGATGACGTGCGCCTGAGTTTTCAACAGTTTTTGGAAGAAAACAGATTCAACCCAAAGAATTCAGTCTTAAAACGCAGGAAAACGATACCGATAGAACCAGGTAAGAGCATTGCTCACGATCCAAATGTCGAAATGAACGTTGACGAGACACAAATGCCACCTGAACCAACTACATCATTGATCCCACCTTCCGCATCGAAACTTCCAGCATATCTAGCATTAACTGATTATAGTTCACACGGAAGCTTTGAGGAAGAGGGAGAAGAACAAAAACGATGACTGAAACCAGTTATCGTATTTGTTCTTCCGTTTCATTAGGACCAGTAAAAAAGAAGGTGGGAGAATATGTCGTATTTCATTATGAAGGAGAAAAATTTCCGGGACAGATTTTGGAAATAAAGAAAGACAGAGCTGTTAAATCCATGCAGGAGAGTCTCAAATCGTGGAAGTAGCCGATGAAGGATGACTTTCTTCAATATTCTTGGAAGGATGTAGCGGGTTCCATTAAAGAACCGAAAATGCAATCCAAAAGAGGTTTCTTTACCGTCCCGGAACTTGACCATATTTAGACCTAATTTAATTTTAATTCTTATTACCTATATAGTACGATATGTTTTAATATCCACCTTTTATTTTATATAATTTTAAACCTTCAGTATTAAAAAAAATACATTTTTGTTAGATTTTTCAATGTTTAAAAAAAAAATTCTATCAAGTGTCTTATTATTCCATAATTATACAATATTATAATCTGCATTTAGTGAACTGTGAGCCAAAACCCTTCATAAGGTGCAACAAAACTTGTAGGATAGCCTTTACTTTGCAAAAATTTGGATTCTAGTACGAAAAGTGTAGAGAAAATATCATGGTGCAAAGTTGTACTTTACCCCGGGATACTTTGCACCAAAATATAAATATAAAAAAAAAATACAGGCAAAATACATAAAAATTAAAAAACGTATCAGACATGTTACAGGTATATGTGTTATTACATTGCAATAGTTGAAACCTCAGAAAAAGTAAAAAACCTGATCTGAATAGACAATTTTTTGAAAAAATGCAGTATTTTGGTGCAATGTATACCCACTTTACGGTAGTCAGTGTGTGTAATCACTATTGTCTGAAAAACCCCTAAGAATTTCCTGTATTAAAGTATTTTTATTTTCATTGTTATTTATTACTGGTGTTGGAACATTTAAGATAATAAAATCATTAAAGAACAACTCGTTTGTTTCGCAATAAACGAATCTTTTGTTCGAGTCGATACTATAGTCAACTATTCATAATTTTTCAAGCGCGTAACAATGTTTTAGGCAGAGTCAGATTTACCGTATGGCATATCCCTCCAAATACGCATTGATCCTTCTTTTTCTCCGTCTTATTCCTCATTACTGAGGGTTGTGACACTTGTGGAAGCAATGACTCTTCTCCAGTTATCCCTTGACTGCGCTGAACGTAGCGCTTCAACCACCGAGGTGCCTGCTGCTGCCTTAACTTAATCGTTCCATCGTGTGGGGATCTTCCTTTCCCTCTCTTCCCCTCCAGGCTACCGATCACAACCAGTCATTCTAGACTATCCTCATTGCCATGAGTATCTTGTCCGAAGAACTGAAGAATCCGTCGTGTATAGACATTGGCCAGAGTCAAGCCATCCAAGTGTAGTTCTTGGCGAATGGACTCGTTGGTGCGTTTAGCTGTCCATGGGATTCGGAGCATGCGCCTCCAACACCACCTTTCGAAAGCGACATTTTTTCTCCTTTCTGCTGCTTTTATGGACCAGAAAATGGAGTGGACTAAACTCCTGACAAGCTTTATCTTGTTGCTATCATTGATGAGGATATAGAAAGGAGAGTGAATGCCCGGAACAATGGTGCACTGAAATCAGTTTTAGCAAATAAAAACATAACAGCGGAAGCTAAACTGGCAGTACCTACACAAAAGACTTAATACTAAAGACTTAGTACTAACCCTAATGCATGGAAATGAAGCATGGAGTCGGCAAAAAAGGATAAAAATACACTGAATGCAGTCGAATTTCGATCTCTCAGACAAATACGCGACAAAACGATGTGTGATAGACATTTGACTTGTGAAATAAGGAAAAAGGTTATTAATATAAGCAATATCGATATAATTTGAAAGAAATGAGTGTGAACGATGGAGTGAAAAAAAAACGGTAAAACAAAAACGGTAAAAATCACCCAAATATATGCAGTCGTAAATATGAGCAGAGGAAGACCGATGAAAACATAACATAACCATGTATTTCAAACACTTGAATGTGGTTACGTGAGAAATTAGAATAGTTTATTCACATGAATTTGGAGGATGAAAGTAAATCCCTAGACGAATGTGCATCAAAACGATATATGGTAGATATTTGAACAGTGAAAAAAAGAAATAATGCAATAGGTACTGAGATAAGCATTACAGATACATTTAAGAAAATAGTGTTGAAACGGTTAAGATGTGTGGAACGAATGAGTGAGGAGAGAACGGTAAATAAATTTTAATATCACCCAAACATAGTTGTGAATAGGAGCAGAGAAAAACCGGGAAAAACTTGGCATAACTAAGTATTTTAAATACTGAAAGTGGTCAAGTGAGAATAATAAAAGTTTATTTAGATGGACTTTTGAATTTGCAAAATTCAGCCTTATGTTTAATCCGGGTCTGTTCTTAAAGCGACAAACCTAAGTGTTTTATATCGCCCAAAGAGTTAAAAATAGCCTCTATAGAAGTACGTTCTCGAAAAAATAAAATATCACAAGTGCATTGAGAATGTCAACACGATGTCAACATAAATTATCATTTTCCCCGCCGACAATCGACGCCATTGTTGCCCTGCCTCCGATATCAGAACAGAAATACCCTGTAACTGTTTCTAAATTGCTTCCTCCCGATCTAGATTCCTCGTCAGACTCTATCCGTTCCTGCCGTGTGAATAATTAATGACATTCAGTGCCCAGCATCGTGGCGAGACCAACAAACGAGCTCTGTTCAATTAACCTAACTCGCATCGCCACTAAAGCGAGGGATTATATATTTATAAACGTCAGATTTCCCGCCAAAGCCGCTCTTCATGCCCTCTAAAAATATTTCCAGTGCTGCCATACCACGAAATGTGCATACTTTCCCGGAAATTCAATTAAGCCTTATCCTTTAAAATGTATTCATTAAAATAAGTACCTACCTTTAGAGGTACGAAAGAAATCAACTGATGTAAACATTTTCATTAATTGATTCGGCAGTCACTTTGTGGTAAAATCTATCGATTTTTAATAAATGTTTTACTTAGTAAATAACACTATTTCTTAAAATCTACTGTGACACGTGTTTTGATGCATTCCGCATCATTTACACATACGGTGTTTGAAAATGATGTGGAATGCATCGAAACACGTGTCACAGTAGATTTTAAGAAATAGTGGTATTTACTAAGTAAAACATAAATTAAAAATGATATAAACATAGTGAGCTTTTTAAAGAATATATTTGAGAACGAAATAAGGATACAACATTTTGAGTGTGTCCAAATACTTGTTCACAAATCTGGATTATCTCCATTTATAGGAGTTATTTTCATATGATTTTTTGACATTTCATCAAAGATGAAGAAGAATATGGTCAAATCATAAGCTACTAATAAAAGAGTTTCTGCTCAATAATAAAGCATCTTTTCATCACACCGATAGATGTCTCTTATGAAGTTCTAATGATTCAAGAACAAGGATTCGAAATTGGTTCACATATGTAGAACTTCCAAGAACTTGAGTTGGTGAACGTTACACGCGTGTAAAGTAATCACTTAAACCAGCCTATGACGGTCATCAGCCCCGTAAATGCCCATACTTCCATTGTCTTCATCATCTTTAATGAGATGTCAAAAAATAATTAGCTATCGTAGTTATTCAAAATCATTCACACCGTTTAATATTTCATATAAATCATATGAGATATTAAAATAATTTGATAATTCATACGGAAGGCATCTTTTTGAAGCATTGGTCATGTGGGTTTATTATTATTTGAGTGTTATTAATTAAACGCGTACAGTTTTTTGAACGGGCGTAGGTACCGAAGCGTTTTGGCAGCTGTTCTCTCATAATTTATTTTACAACATAATTAACTAATTTGCTAATCCTAGAATACCGACTGTCATCTCGGTGATTTTGTCGGTACATTACCAAAATAGTTGGCAGCGCGCATAACCGACTACTTTGTTTATTAACATTCATTAGTTTGACTAAGGGTCCGAATATCGATGAGTGGACAGTAAAAATAAACATTCTGACATCTCAACATGGATGAAGAAGAACATGAAAGTCCGAGTGACTCAAATTGTGAGTGGATCAAAAAACAAAGTCTTTTTATTTCTCAAAATAATATATCACTATGATCCACAAAGTTAATGCTTTCAATATTCGAAATAAAGCATTTTTTGGCATTGCACGGTAACGACTAGTGGATGATATGTGGACAGGGCAAATGTCGGGATAATATCGCTCACTCCTTTCAAGAACGTCATAAATCTAAAATCGTAAATTTTCAGTTGTGCATGTTTTCGGAATGCCCAGAAAATAAACTATATCCCAGCAAAAGAGGCATATTTTAAACTTAATATTTACCCGCTACAAGGCACTAAGTGTTGTTTTTGTATTTTGAAGAAAAGGTCTTGTTTAATTATATTTTGAAATATGCTAAATATTTTTCAAATGGAGAAAAAACCTTCAGGTTATACCTAAAAAGATCTGTTGCACAGTAAAAAGTTCAATGAGTGGCTTGATATTTATTTTTAATACATTGTATTATATTTTTAAACTTTAAAAGCGTTCTCTTGAAAAATTAAGTTTATTGATTTATGACGTTCTTGAAAGGAGTGAGCAATATGTATGAGTGTAGAGGAGGCGAAAAATATTTGAAAATACGGAAAACTGCAGAGTTCTATCTTTTCTGTCTACCCCTACGGTGAAGTTTTTTTAAATTTGTTTTTAATGTAATAACCCTTCTTTTAGGTACATTGGAGCTCATGTGGTCAAAATATGTAATTTGGTTTTTTTTTATTTAAAACTTGCTCTTTATAAAAAATAAAATGTACATATTATAATATATCATGCAAATTATTTAGAAAAATATTAAACACTTGTATAATATCACTTATATAGTTTTATTTCTTTACGTATTTTTTAAGGATAATCAACATGTCATTCCACAAAGTTAATGCCGAATTAATAAATACAGTGGAACCTCTCATAACGAGCATAATTCTTTCTAGAATCATACTCGTTAAGCGAAATACTCGTTAAGAGAACATTTTTTGTTTTGACTGGCGCGGAAGTCCCGGCTTACAAGTGAATATCGTGAAAAAGGGACTTGCCCTTTCTCTGTAACTCGTTATTCGAAATGTCACTCGTTAAGAAAGCAAGTTTTTCTCATTTTTTGCTCGCTATGCGAATTCTCCTTATGAGAGGTTCACTTTAATATATCATGCAAACATTATTATAATGTTGATTGTAAAAATAAATTATAATACATTTGACTGACATCTGCCGCACTTATGATGAACTAAAATTTTGCGCATTATTTTGTTAGTCTCAAAGGCTTTGAAAGGAGAAACGTGAAAACTGTTTTACCGACGGACTATTACAGATTACAGATTACAGATTGCAGACAGGATTGCAGATTGCAGGAACCTGCTCCACCGGCCATTTGTCTGCACTTTTGTTGATAGGTAACGAAATCTGACACACGAGGAGTCGAGACAAAAACTCGTTTACTTTCATGACGTAGGTAGTCTGACGTTTGTGGCGGTAGTTACTGAATGGCATAGCGCGCTGTTAAATAAATACCGAGCAAAATGACAGGTAACTACAGAACCGTTTACGCTTTCGCCAGAGAAATGCATCCGAGAATCACAGACTTGGTCATCCAATATGGAACTGCGGGCTTCCGAACGAAGTAAGTCTCCTTCATCCTTTCTTTACGAGGTTATAAAATGGATTTTTCATAAAGAACTCTGGCTATTAGAATGACTCATATCATTCAGTATTCGTTTAGTATAATTCCCATATCATAACATAGACCCCTCTCCTTATACGTCCATATGTTTATACGGTAGTAGAATTTTGATTAGGGGAGCTTGATACGCGATATTTGATAATGATTCGATATTTTATTCGGTCCTGTTGAATATATTTATATATTGTTACTGACCGGATGACAGATTAATATTATAAATAAGTTTATCTTTAGGCTGAATGATTTTTCATGAATGAATCAAACCATATAATTAATTCATTCCACACAATGACAGCTTATGGTTAGTAAATTTATTACATAATTTAATTGGTATAATTGATATGAATTGCGCTAAATATGGGCATGTTATAAATTGTGCAATTTTCGTTTGTCCTTCTGAAAACAGCCAACGTTATCATTTTTTAATTTTACATACAAGTTGAATAGTGCTGAAGTCAAAATATTTTTTCAAATTAAATTTTATTTATTATAGTTTTTATATGAAAATTGGAAAAAAATATAACTTGAAAAATATGTTATTCATATCCTATTTAAACTCACAAGTTAAATCATAGAACTAAAACCATACACCATTGCTAACTTAGAATCATTGAACTGTATAAATCATGCCTTTCTTGAAAAAGCGAGTGTTTTTGCCTTTCATTTTCACTCATGAATTACATGAAATCATAGTAACTTTAAACATAAAGAGTAAACTCACTCACACTTAGGAATCGACTGTAAAGCTTATAAAGTTAGAACATGATAAGCGGTGTTGAATAAGCAGTATCTAGATTTCAGAGTCATTTTGACATTAGTTTATTCAAATGCACAGTCCTGAAAATTAAATATCCATAAATATGGTGTTAACATTGTTTGGTTTCTTAAAACTATCATTCGGATTTACATGACAACAATTGGAAAAATTTCAAAAATTTCAAAAAAATATAATTTTATGTTCTCTAAACTAATTTTTACTGTTAGCTACAAAATGCAGGATCTTATTTATGACAAACTATTTATTGTATTATATTTTGTCCGCCTCCGTAGTGTAATGGTCAGCATGCTCGCCTACCGTTCTGGAGGTCCCGGGTTCGATTCCCAGGGGGGTTTAATAAATAAAAGTGATTTTTTCACTCTAATATTTATTCAATATTACACTGGACTGGTACCTGAAGTGGAGGGCTGATCACCTTTCCTTCATGTGTAATCGATCGAGATAACGCTGCGTTTATATGAAGCAGTGCCCTATGCACCATTGGGGTGCGGTAAGGGATATATTATTATTTATTATTATTTATTGTATAAAAAAAAATCTTTTTTTTATTATCTGGGGCTATGACCAAGTCCATCTTTTGCAAGCATTTTTTAGTCTAGACCCAGGATTGGGGAAACTTTTGAGAATATTAATAATCTATGAAAAAGCAATGCAATTGGAAATTGTGAAAATGCTCAGTAACAGCAGCTGTCAAGAACCACACTATCCGCCATGAGCATCATTTAGTATTGCTTGTGCTGCTGTTGCGTTTGTCAGATGGCGTTGCCATTGCGGTAAAAGAAAAACATAGTATTACCTGTCATAGGTGTATATTAAAACATGCGCATATTGACATACAACTTTATATCAAAATATCAAGGCAATCAATGAATTATTTACGGAGATTAAAAGATTTTAATCAAACAAACATTTAAATTTTATCTATATAAAAATAGATAAAAATACCTGAGTATACCAGTGTAATGTTGTTTCAAAATTTCAAAGAAATCGGCAAAGATTTAAGATTTTTAACAAACCATCTCAATGGTTTTATTTATCTAGATCTGTGGCTCTTAACCTGGGTTCGAACCCCAGGGGTTCGGTGAGCCAGTCTCCCGGGTTCCGCGGTGGTCAAAACACACACCTGACTTATTGTACGATTATGAAAAATGATACAAAGTACGATATATTCATTTTTCCAATAGATAAAGTATATTATTTGAAAGGAATATATCAAATATTATGAAAAATTATACAACGTACCATATGTCGCTCACTCCTTTCAACAACGTCATATATCAAAAAACTAGATTTTTCAGGAGATCGTTTTTAAAGTTAAAGTTAAAATATAATAAAACGTGTTAAAAATAAATATCAAGACACTTTTTTAATTTTTTACTGTGCAACAGATCTTTTTAGGCAAAACCTGAATGTTTTTTCTGCATTTGAAAAATATGTAGCATGTTTAAAAAAATAATAAAACAATACCTTTTCTTCAAAATGCAAAAACAACACTTTCTGCCCTGTAGCGGGTAAATATTAAGTTAAAAATATGCCGCTTTTTCTGGGATATAGTGCGTTTTCTGGGCATTCCGAAAACATGCACAATTGAAAATTGACAATTTTTGATTTATGACGTTGTTGAAAGAAGTAAGCGATATCCAATAATAATTTTTTCACTTTAGCACCGGAAGGGGAAGGTTTATATCATTCAGAGTAGTGAAAGACCAATCTGTATTAATTATTGAGATATTTCACTAAAGTTTGCTTGGAAGAAATTTAACTTAGGTTTACTAGTTCGGGTATAGTCTTTCTTAAAACTCAAGAATGTTATGTCCAGAGGCGGGCGATAGACATCTGGTGGTACCAGTTCATCAGCCGAGGAAGTAACAGTTACGTATTCAGGAAAATTGGTGAAAACTAGATCTAGTTTCCGACCAATGGAATTAAACACTGTATTCACTTGTGATATTCCTAGGAGATTAGACAAATCAATGATTCACGGGCATTACCCGTTATCGTTTTGTGTATGTAATTGGCAGGATTCCATTCAACGTTTGGTAAATTATAATCGCCCACCTGGATCTGTTTGGTGTCTGGATATTTTCTTTTTATATTTGTAACTTCCTCTACATAATTACTGCAGGTCAACAAAGGAGAAGCTGGGGGTATGTAGACATATCGCTCACTCCTTTCAACAACGTCACATATAAAAAAACTTGATTTTTCAGGTCCTGGTGTTGGGTCACTACGCAAAAAAAAATTAGCGATTTTAAATTGGAAAAATGCGGACATTCATGGCTAATCCTCTTAATTAATTATAAATGAAGTTAAAAATTATAATAATTAAAATTTATTTGCTGAAAACATTAAAAAAACCATCTGGCAACGCTTACGGAACAAGCATAGGTCCACTCTTGTCGGAAGCTCAAGAGCTACTGACGCTAGCCAGAGAATATTGAACTTGCACAGTGCAAGTATGCAAGAGTGAGATGCGAATGTAGTGTCGCGGTTCCCGCACACCTTTCATTCGCTGTTTATACGCAAATTCGTTTCCAATATTCACAAAATACCTCCGATGTACCTGATAAATTCTGATTATTATTAATATTTTATTTTAAATCAATGCGTAAATATGTTATGGAAGAATACCTAAAATGTTAGCCTTGTATTTATTATATTTATAGAGATATTGATGGTTATTAGAAGCAATGTGTACAAGGTACACAACACCGGGAAGGGAGGGTTAATGCAACCCTTGTAAATGTAATTTTTTGCATCCCATGTAAATTTACTTGTACAAGCCATCCAGTTGTTTATGTTAATAAAATAATCGTGAATATCGATTCACAAATACATACATATATTGATGGTTATTACATATCTATTTCCGTTCCATCTATCATCCCAAACCATTTAAATCCACGTCTGCCCATTTGAAAGAGTGATTCCCAGACATACAATGAAAGTAAACATGACTAAGAAACATTTGGGAACCAATGATCTGACACTAATTATAGAATAAACACATTATCAAAAAAATAATGTTGTTTTAAAATTTATTTGAAAAACACATTGTGGTTTTGACGTGTTTAAGACGTTTGTTATAAATTGAATTTACGCCAGTTTCTTGTATTTATTGAATCTAGCAATATGGCGTTAGTATGGAGATTTCACACAACAGACCCGGATATATTAATAAAAATAATAAATTAGGCAAACTGTTAATACAACAAAAATGATACAAGCTTTTGGTCAAAAATGCCTTTTGTTGTAGGTATTCCCGAATTCCCCAAATTTGATAGAAATACCAAAATAACTATATAGACATAAGAGAAATTTGAAATAACAATTTTTTAGTACAGCATCTCGTTTACATTTTGATACTTCAACATAGATGAAGAAGAATATGAAAGTGGGAGGATTGAGAACATTAACCATTCTACCCATGATTGATAACCACACTGCACATTTTTGGAACTTTTATATGTATCCTATAATTAATGGCAGGCGTTGTGTCATAGTTGGGTAGACGCTCGATTGCGAAACTAGCGTCGTGGGTTCGTTTCATACCAAGTGCAAAATAAAATCAAGAAATATTTATTTTCAATTGGTCTTTGTGTTTGTGATGTATTTTTCACATTTGCCTTCCATATCCTTACTCTCCTACCTGCAGACAAGCCTCTAATTGAGGCTTTGCGGTTATTCCTTTTAATTTTTTTTTTTTTCATATTTGCGTTCTAGGCAGCATCTATAGTTTATTCAAGTAAGGTTTTTATTTAGCAGAGACCCTTTTATTTAGATATATGCAAGATTCTAACCGTGTTATTTTACATACTGTGAGATCCCTAAACACATGATTTTAAATTTTTATGTAGCTTTTAATTTGACCAGTTATTTTTGTTGAATAAAAATACCAGAATAACTAAATAGCATTCAGAGAAATTTGTAATAGTCTTGCAGAATTTTTTGGTACTATATGAACAGCAATATACTCTTGACATTTTCTCTAAATGTTATGACCTTTTTCCTCAGAGAATTGAATTGTGTACTGCGTGCATTTCTTAGTTATTCTTTTGTATTGCGTATTTTCAAATGTGAGTCAATTCACCATAGCACATCATTCTTCAGTAATTTCTTCTCTGTCCAAGTGGCCAGACTATGGAATGAATTACCTCTCCTTGTAAAAAATGCACCTTCTCTAATAACTTTTGAGAAAAGTCTGAGACATTACTATTTATCATTAGAATCCTAAATGTCCATCAAACCTCCTCCCTTAGTTTTCCCTCTACCTCCTTCCCTAAACTTCCCCCTTTTCCTTTGCCCTCCTTATTATCATCTTTTGTAATTTATGTTTTTTTAAATGTCAATTTGTAAGTTAGGTTTTTTAAATGTTCAAGTACTATATACCCTCTGATTGCAAACAGCTATATCGCTCACTCCTTTCAAGAACGTCATAGATCAAAAAACTTGATTTTTCAGGAGAACGTTTTTAATGTTAAAAAATATAATAAAATGTATTAAAAATAAATATGAAGCCACTTATTGAATTTTTTACTGTGCAACAGGTCTTTTTAGGTAAAACCTGAAGGTTTTGTCTCCATTTGAAAAATATTTAGTGTATTTTAAAAAATAATTAAACAATACCTTTTCTTCAAAATGCAAAAACAACACCTTTTGCCTTGTAGCGGGTTAGTATTAAGTTAAAAATATGCCGCTTTTGCTGGGATATAGAACATTTATGGGCATTCCGAAAACATGCACAACTGAAAATTTACGATTTTTTATTTATGACGTTCTTGAAAGGAGTGAGCGATATGTGGTATCAAACGTTTTGATCAATATCACTAGTCTGTTTTTGGTTGATTGGAAAAGATTTTTTTTGGCAATAAGCCCGCCAATTTATTTATCTCTGTTCTGTACATGAAGTTTAAATAAATAAATAAATTTTTATGAGTATGTCCATACTGCTAATGTGCAAAATGATAATTTGATCTGATTGCTCCATAAGAAACGTCATAGATAAGATTAAATAATTTTATACTTCTGACACTTAGTTATCTAGTAAATATGCAAGCATTAAATGATAAGTACGGATATAAAATTTTGATTTGTTTTCATTGCTTAATTTCTTTTTTCTATTATTTTGTATATTGGAAATCTTACCTCGTAACATTTTATAAGAAAAAATTAAAATATACACTTTCTGTCTTAAACTTTATTATTTATCTTTGATTTATTGTTTCGGCAGTCACTTTGTAGTAAGACATGATACAATTGTAAAAGAAAAACACTCATTTTTACCACTTGAGTTTATTTTATTATGACGGCTAGTTTCGGAAGCAATGCTTCCATCTTCAGATCTAAATATAAACTATATATTTAGACTTGAAAATGAAAGAAAAGCTTCCTAAACTAGTCGTCACAATAAAATAAACTCAAGTGGTAAAAAACAAGTGTTTTTCTTTAACAATTTTATTATTTATCTGTATAAATAAAAATGTATCTGTTTGTTTCTTCGAATTTATTTACCGATTGCTTTAGAATTGCAACACAATGTTGCATTCTAATACGTTTTTATCGCAATGGCAGCGCCATCTGCTGAACGTAACAGCAACATATGTAATACTAAACATACCTCATGGGTTTCATTAATTGATTCAGCAGTCACTTTGTGGTAAAACCTATCCATTTTTAATTAAAATTTTACTAAGTAAATACCATTATTTCTTAAAATCTACTGTAATACATGTTTCGATGCATTCCGCATCATTTTCAAACACCATATACGGTGTTTGAAAATGATGCGGAATGCATCTAAACACGTATCACAGTAGATTTTAAGAAATAGTGGTATTTACCATGTTAAATTTTAATTAAAAATACCTTATGGGAATAATGTATTTGACAGTGTCTTAAATATTATATGTACGCAAGTATTGTGAAATTAAGTATATTAGAAATGTGTGTTATCTCTTTTTTTCTTTGCCATTTAATCAGACTGAGCCATAGCAACTCGTGACCGGGTACAGCTAGTATTATATATTAGTATTTTCTCTGTCAGTTTAGAGTACTTACCTGGGTCGGCCTTAATTGTAAGACTGATCTCCTTTTATGTAAACACTGCATCAATCCAATCCTGTGTCTTATGAACCATAAGGGGTGTGCATTATGGCATAACAAAATCTTTTGAACATTATAATATATATGGTTTTTTTGTTTTCTTGTGAGCATACAGTGTATATATGTCTATAAATCAAAATTCAAGCACTTGGAAAATTTAAAATAGCGCCTCATATGCTTGTCGACACATCGTGCCATTATGTTCTTCAATTCAATGATATATCATTATCAATATCTTCTTTTTATAAACCTAAGAATATTATTGAACTTCTTTTGCGATTCAATTTCTTCAATATTAGATTAAAAATTTCTTTGATTTTCGTAACTGTTCAGATATAAGCAGCATTTTTTCTCGGTTTTTGTGGCATATTTTTATTACATTTTGATATCGTTTTTTTTTAATACAAAAATAAAACATTTTTGATAAAACCACTTTTTGAGTTTATCAATGAAAACACAACTACTTTCGTCAACTACATGTCGCTCACTCCTTTCAACAACTTCATAAATCAAAAAAACTTGATTTTTCGGGAGATCGTTTTTAAAGTTTAAAAATGTAATGAAATGTATTGAAAGTAAATATCAAGCCACTTATTAAAGTTTTTATTGTGCAACAGATTTTTTTAGGTAAAACCTGAATGTTTTACCTCCATCTGAAAAATATTTAGTATATTTAAAAAAATAATTAAACAATACCTTTTCTTCAAAATGCAAAATCAACACTTTCTGCCCTGTAGCGGGTAAATATTAAGTTAAAAATATGCCTCTTTAGCTGGGATATAGTACATTTTCTGGGCATTCCGAAAACATGCACAACTGAAAATTTATGATTTTTGATAAATGACGTTCTTCAAGGAGTGAGCGATGTGTTCTCATCAACAGGCAAAAATAAAAAATACACTAAGGCCTCACTTGGCGTCGTAGATACGTTCCAAAAGATTCCCTGAAATTTAAACAAAATTTTAATTTACAAAACGGGAAATTACCTTTTAGAAAATTTAAAAATGATTCTCTGAATAATAATTTAAAATTAACAATGCAATTTGAAAAAAAAATTACGCACAGTGAAAATGAGTCTTAATTCAGTAACGACGCAAAGCGAGGTCTGAGTGTATTTATATGTTTGTATTTTAACCTGATGATGAGAACATCCGCAGTTCTCGAAACTAGTCATGTTTACATTAACACATTGTTGTCGGGCGGTTTTTTCATCATCCCTGACCCTAATCATCTCAGTCTGCTGCCCGACCCTCAGTATACTAATCACAATTAACTGCAAACCCAATTCTCATCTGAACATTGTTTTTGGCGTCTCTCGTGCTCTACTAAAAGTAAGCAAATAGAACGCTTAGAAGCGTATCCCGCTCTCCACCAACAGTATGTATAAGAGGCTTTCAAGCGTTTCCCGCAAACAATGTTTTAAGATGAAACAGTGATCTTTTTTTATATATGAAAGAATATGTCTGTGCATATATATAATAGTCTGTGCATCTCAGGACTTACGACTTGGTATTTAGCTAATTACACTTGATACATGAAATCATAGAGCAAGTTATGATGCAATTCAAGTATTTGGGTGTCAAACTGTCCAACAGCAATAACCTGTACAATGAAGTAAGAGTGCAAGCAAACAAAGCCTCTGCTTTAGCTGGTTGCTTAATTTTTTTTTATAGAGAAATAAATACTTGCTAAAAGAGAGTAAGGGGAGAATCTATAAGACCAGCGGAAGACCGATCTTGACATACGGCACGGAAACAAGAGCCGACACCGCGATAACAAAAAGCCTTCTTAGGACATCCAAAATGAAGACTCTACGACCCATTGCAGGCCTAACACTTCGCGACAGAGTTAGATACTCTGAATCAAGAAAAATCTGCGATGTTGAAGATGTTGTGCGATGGGGAAGTGAAAGAAGACGTTTATGGAGAAATCATGTGGGAAGAGCGAGTTCGGATCGAGTGGTGAGGATATCAGCGGACAGCAGCATAAGCGGGATCAGACCCCAGGAAGACCACCTAAACGACGGAGGGATAACTGATCTTCCACCTCCCAGGATCGGACCGGAGATTGACAGGACTTAGTCCTTAAAAAAAGGAAAAGAAGAAGAAGACACTTGATACACTTGTGTACCGTTGACCATTCTGCCTATTATTGAACATCCATAATTGGTTTTGCGGAACTCAATTTTAATTTATATATTAAATGTTAAAATCAAACACTGATTTTCTGAGTCAAAAAGACTAAACAAAATCATTGTTTGATTTTAACATTTAATATATAAACATTGAAATATCACCCGAAAGGGTGAATAATCCTGTGTCTGATGGAATGCATGGTTGATAATAATTTTTATCCTATTTTTGCAGGGCCATGTACCTCGATCACGTTCTTTATAGAATGGGTCTTTTAGCAGTACTCCGTTCAAGGGTAAAGAATGGTGAGTTTCCTCATTGATTTGTCATATCACCATAAAGATAATATTGTTTAATGAAGATATAGAATGCTATCTTTTAGATCTATGTACGCCTTGATTCAAAACAAAGACTGGTAATTAAGATTACTAATAATACCTTTAACACATTAACGACTATTAGATTTTGATGGAAATTTATGTCTCAAACCGCATGTTTTAACCTTCCCCTCCTGGTGATATGTATTTACTATAACTTGAGTTTAAAAATGAGAATATCAGTATAAAATATAATAGATAATATAATAATTTTTTTATATTCCTCCGTAATACTATTACGTGTTACATAAAAATATTAAAATATAATGTTATTCATTTGCAGCGACGGAAATAAATAAATTGTAAAATAAATCAAGGATAGAATCACCAATACATAGAGGTTGCTCAGAGTATGCATGCGTGCCGCACTCTACGTACGCGGCTTCATAATGTTTCATTTTAGTTGCGCGCAAGACATCGTTCGGGATGGTTGTATCGCTTCACTAGCTGTGGCGGATACTTACGATGTATTTTTTTTCTTTTTTAGGTACTTATTAGAGCTAACATTACAAAATTGATACATTTAACTTCAACTATGGTGAATAAAAGCAACATTTAGGAATATTCACATTTTTCCCATTTTTAAATCACATATATGGTGTACAAAATACATATCACCGGAGCGTGCAGTTTTTAACATCGTAAGGGAAGGGATAATTTTTTTTTAACACTTTGGGGTCCTATTTTAGCCATGCTTTATCAAATGTATACGCTGTGTTGGTTTTCTCATCTCTGCTCAACATTACATACATAAACTAATTAACTAACTAACCATCACGTCGCACGAGCACGCAGAGAGAATAGAACGCCACACCAATCTGTTTTTACAAACAATGTTCGCCTCTTCTACTTTCATGCATCTTATGCAAACATGCCGATTATTCCGACTCCTGACCTGACCACTTTCGAGTATTTGAAATACTTGATCGTGCCCCGTTTTCCTCGGTCTTCCTCTGCTTTTATTACTAACCACATTTGCTTCATAATTTTTTTTAGTAATCTTTCTTCATTCATTCGATTTCCATGCCCAAATACACTTTTCTGTAATACTGCATCAATACGATGCATTGCCCTATGTACCATTGGGTACAGATGAAGGTTAAAAAAAGAAGAAGAGTATATTATAAAAAAATAATAAAAAATTCCTCAAGAATTTTGGTAGGTAGTAAATGTTTATATTTTTATTGATAAATTTCCAAATGAAATAATTTGGAGTGAAATTTATATTTGTAATTATAATTTTTTGCTTTGCACATTGTATTTCAACTTGTTTTTAAACCTGATTTGAGTATAACGTAGTTCTGAGAGACCTTGTATTACATTCTCATTTCGTAAGTGCCTTTCTTTTGGAATGCACCAACCAACTAGTTTTATATTGCATAACTCTAATATTATTTTAATAACATGCATTTTCTTATACATAACTTTATTAAAATAAAAAAAAATTCAAGTTCTACTTAGTAAATACCACTATTTCTTAAAATTTACTGTGACACAGTTTCAAACGTACATTGGTATGACTTACAGAAAATTCAAAACAAGAATCATTTAATAGATAATGATCACAAATTTAACCACAATAACGTCGAAATCGTAAAAATCAATTAATACGAAATAATCTGCAACATTTTCGAAACAATAGAAATTCATACAAAATTAAATTATAAAAAACCCATAATTAACAATATGACAATGACTAAAGCCTCCCCCCTTATTATCTAAGTTCCCATTGATAAGAATTTTTTTTTTTTTTTTTAAATAAATAAATAAAAATAAGAAACACCTCCTACCCCCTCTTCAACCTTCAATGTTCCAAGGACCCAACTCTAAAATTTAGGATTAGCTTCACATACGGTGTTTAAAAATAATCCAGAATGCTTCGAAACATTTGACTCATAAATTTGTTTAACTATCCTTTCTTCGCTCATTTGATGTTGCTATATATTTTTTTCAATTTTTCAATTCAATTCAATTCAATTTATTTATTTATAATTAACATACATGTACGAGACGTCTTCCGTCCGCACAAGACTGTATAATTTCTGGTCTCCTCTGCGGCGCAAGAAGGGAGCAAGTCCCGGCGGTTCGGCGGTCGCGTAAATACCGCTTGATGACGCGATGGACGCAACCACTGTACCCAGTTGTAAGCTGGGTACAAAGCGCTGCACCGACAAGTCAACCTCTATAGCCCTGAAAAGGGCTTTCCGAAACAGGTCCGTGAATCGGTGCAAAGAGGCGAAGCGGTTCAGGCTGGCGGCGCGGCGAAGTTTCGGAGATTGGGAGCGGAGGAGTGAAAACAAGTTTCGGTGTTTGAAACTGAACTCCTTTGTTGTACACACACAAGGATAATACCCGTACTATCTTATGTAGAGATACCTCAGAAACTTCTGTACTATGTTACTGGACAGGTGTAAATTGTTGTCTTTGATTACAGGAGCGACAATAGGTGTGATGATAACAGCATCACATAACCTGGAGCCCGATAACGGAGTCAAACTGATTGATCCTCATGGGGAAATGCTGGAGATGAGCTGGGAAGAGCAGGCCACCAAACTGGCCAATGTCAAGTAAGATGTGATTTTTTTTAAAAGGAATATTCTACAATGCAGTTAGGATAGTAAGGATAGGGAAGGTAGGTGTGGAAGATACATCACAAACACCCAAACCAATTGAAAATAAATTACATAGCACTCCAACCACCGAGGTACCTGCTGCCGCCTTAACTTGATAGGTTCATTGTGTGGGGATCTTTCTCTCCCTCTCTTGCCCTCCAGGCTACCGATCACAACCAGTCGTTCTAGGCTATCCTCATTTCCACGCGCAAAGTGTCCAAAGAACTGAAGAATCCTTCGTTTACAGACATCGGCTAGAGTCAAGCAATCCAAGTGTAGTTCCTGGCGAATGCACTCGTTAGCGCGTCTAGCTGGCCATGCCATTCGGAGCATGCGCCTCCAACAGCACATTTCGAAAATGCTAATTTTTCTCCTTTCTGCTGCCTTATGGTCCATGTTTCAGCTTAGTTATTTCTATGCCACCCCTGAAAGCGAACTGTTTCTTAATTAAGGGGGCAACAAATTGTAACCAAATTACATTAGGGTAGACAAAAGTTCCTTTCTAGGCCCACATTCTTAATTATAATACACACTTAATATTATTCATACAACAATATAATAATCTAACTAACTAACTGACTAACCATCACGCCGCTTCTCCGCAGGGGTAGGCAGAGAGAATAGAGCGCCACACCACTCTGTCCTTGCAAACATTCTTCGCCTCTTCCACGTTCATGCATCTCCTCATACATACCCGCCGATTGTAACGACTCCTAACCTGACCACTTTCAAGTATTTGGCATACCTGATCGTGCCACGTTTTTCTCGGTCTTCCTCTGCTTCTTTTCCCACTAACATTCGCCTCATAAATTTTTTTTACCGTTCTTTCCTCACTCATTCGTTCACTCATAATAATCAATGCATAATAACATTGCTAATACCATTTTTTTTGTAATTTATTTCTAAAATGAAATGAGGTTTAGTTATTTTAGAAGGCCAGTATATTAAATTATTATAACAATATGTTGTTATAACTAAATGATTATCCAAAAATAATATTCGATCAATCCAGGATTCGAACCCAAATGTATTTTCTAATAAATAACAGTCAAATCATGAGTTGGCGTACATCAAATATGCTACTCCACACCCAATTGGCTTTAATATAGTTTAAATAAACAAATCAGTCGCATCAATGAATGTTATGGTCCTAGAACAATGGTAGGCATATTAAATTTTATCGTTTATCGTGCTTTTTTAAAAATGTATTTCTATTTTATGTTCACGCATTATGTCAAACAACGTGTAGTTTTAATTGTAAAAATGGAAAATTTATCTTTTATTTTATTACCGGCAATAATGTTTTTTTAGAATGTAATTTTTGTATTTTATATACACTGCTACTACCTACTACTATCACGCAGTTTCGCTGCAGGGATAGGCAGAGAGGATGGAATGTCACACTTGTCTGTCCTTTCATGCACTCCTAGCGTTCTTCATATTCATACATCTGGTCATACATTCCCCTAGATTACGCAGACTTTTGACACCACCAGATTTTAGGTTCTGATTGATCTGGTCGTGCCAAGTCTTTTTCCAAATACATTTACTTTCTTAGTCAATCTCTCATTATCCATTCGCTCCACATATCCATACCACCTTAAAAAACTTCTTAATCTTTTCAATTATATCCCTTGGTCAGCCTTACATTCGTTTCTTATATCTTCATTTTTAATTCTGTCATAAAAAGATTTTCCACACATTCATCCGAGGGAGCACATTTCAACAGCGTTCACTCTGTTTTCATCCTTCTTTTGCCGTCGACATTTACTTTGTTAGTCATTCTTTCGTTATCCATTCGCTCCACATATCCATACCACCTCGAAGAACTTTTCTTTATCTTTTCAATCATCCCTAGTTTAGCCTTACATTATTTTCTAATATCTTCATTTTGTATCTGTCATACAACAACTTTTTACACATTCACATTTTAACGGCGTTCACTCTACTTTCATCCTTCTTTAGCCAATTCTTTGTTTTGCTTCCATACATCGGTAGTGTAAAGGCAAAGGGGTACATCTGTCAAATTTTTCACTTCCTAAGTTTGTTCTACAAAATGTCTAAAAATTGTATAAAATAAAATAAAATCCTCGATAACTCAAAATCAAAAATAGATTTATTACAAAAAAGTGGTATTTATGAAATTACGTGTGGAGATTGTGACAAAAAATATATAGGCCAAACTGCGAGAAATTTAAAGATTAGAATTAAAGAACATCGTAGCGGTCTTGTTAGAAATTATTTTTCGGAATTTGCAAATCACATAATAGATACTAATCACTCATTTCACTCTCATAAATTAAAATTATTACACCTCGTTCCATATAAAGGCCAAATTATGAATTATCTTGAAAATTTAGAAATCCAAAAAAACCTAAATTCTAATAATAATTTATTAAATAATATATTGTTTCAAAATTCTTCACCTTTGCTTTCCATTTTTCCTTTGTTTTCAAACTCCGCCCCTTGACTAACCCCCTCCCCCTAACCTTCCCCTCTCCTTATTTATAGAACAATTTTATATTTTATATTTTAGTTATTATACAGACCTGAATGATGGAAGTTTAACTTCTGAAACATGTAGTCTTTAATAAAACTCAAGTGGTTTAAAACAAGTGTTTTCTTTAATCATTGTAACATGTCTTACCACAAAGTTAATGCCGAAACAATAAATAAAATAAAAATGTATATTCCATACTCTGTAAAAAGGATATAGCTTTAGTTGCAATACTTATTTAGTTGATTAAGATATGTATATATAAAAATACATAAAACAAATGAGTTATTTAATTTCACAAGTTTTTTTTTGCTCTCCTGTAAAATTTGGTCTGAGACAGATGCACCCCTTTGCCTTTACACTACCGATATCAGTGTCGGTATTAGCACTCCCTTGCAAACTCCCAGTATCTCTTTCATAGACATAATCCAGCACCATCAAATAACTATGAAAATTTCCTTTATTTATCGAAGTTGTGGGAAATTCAACCCACCTTGATATGTTTTACTCCAATCTTTCAAACTTTAAAGCTAAATTGTTTGAAGTCTTATAAACCTAAAAGGGTAATTCTATTCCCAGTCCTTTCCTTTTCTTCTTTTCCTATCACTGTCATCTCCTTTTCTCTTCATCCCATACTTTTCTCATGTCTCTTCTTATATATAGACTTTTCTTATGCATAGGTGTGAAGAACTGTAATTGGTACTCATGATTTTATTTTTGTATTCTGATTTATCATATATTGTAACTGTGGTTTTTCCTTCCAATAAAATAAAATAAAAAATAAAATAAATCCTGTTTTTACTAATTTTTGGATTTTTATTTTTAGTGATACTGAACTAGAAGCTGCCGTTTCGGAAATTGTTGACAAATACAACATCGACATGCGGCTTAAGGCGTCCATTTTCATCGGGATGGACAGCAGGTGATACACAACCCATCGCACTTTATTATATTAAGTCGGGAACAATGAAACGAGAGTGTGTGTTTAGTATATCGCTCACTCCTTTCAACAACGTCATATATCAAAAATCGTCAATTTTCAGTTCTGCACGTTTTCAGAATGCCCAGAAAATGTACTACATCCCAGCAAAAGCGGCATATTTTTAACTTAATATTTACCCGCTACAGGGCAGAAAGTGTTGTTTTTGCATTTTGAAGAAAAGGTATTGTTTAATATTTTTTTTAATATACTAAATATTTTTCAAATGGAGAAAAAAATTCAGTTTTTTACCTTAAAAGTTCTGTTGCACCGTAAAAAGTTCAAATAATGGCTTGATATTCATATATAATACACTGTATTATATTTTTTAACTTTAAAAACGTTCTCCTGAAAAATTAAGTTTTTTCGATTTATGACGTTGTTGAAAGGAGTGAGCGATATGTTTAGTTGCATCTGAAAAAGTTTCATTTCAACATCTGCTCAGTATATTTATTTTTTGTTTTTCCGTTTCATTTGTAGAACTCCATTTTAACTTATGTATTAATTGTTAAATCAAACACTGATTTTTTCAGTCTACTAAGCTTTATTTTATTGTTAAAAAACACATAAAAATTAATATCGTGCTAATTTTTTCGCCTAGTTATGGCATTTTCAAACGAATGTTCGTTACGAATGACATTTGTTTGAAAATGCCATAACTAGGCGAAACAATCGTCTCAATATGAATTTTTAAGTGTTTTTTAACAGTAAAATACAACTTAGTTGACTCAAAAAATCTGTGTTTGAAATGATTTTTTTTTTTAAATTGAATGTAATTATGAGGTATTTTTACGAAAATAATATAATAACTGCAACAATGTCATAGAGGATTTTAAATTGTTAATAACCTCCAAAGATAAGACTTAAAAAAAAAAAGGTTTCGCGCAATCGTTGGCAGAAAGTCAAAAACGCCACCAATAAATACCCCAGGCAGACCTCCGAAAAGATTGAAAGACAGCTGGGAGTCAATATCCCAAGAGCGACATGCAGAGGCACAAACAGATCCCTAGGATCTACAAAAAGAAGAAGAAGAAATACTGTAAAAATAAATGATTTTGTTTTTTTTTTAATTTTATTTAACTCTCGTTTCATGTTTCCATAATACAATATATATAAATATAAATCCCTTATCCGCACCCAAATGGTGCATAGGCCACTGTGTCATATAAACGCAGTGTTATCTTGATCGTTTATACATGAAGGAAAGGTGATCAGCCCTCCGCTTCAGGTACCAGTCCATGGTAATTTTTGAATAAATATTTCAGTGAAAAAATCACTAATATTTATTTTACCCCCCTTGGGAATCGAACCCGGGACCTCCAGAACGGTAGCCGAGCGTGTTGACCATTACACTACGGAGGCGGACAAATACTTTTACCAAAATATATTTCATCGGATAATTAATATTCCTCTTTTTTGTTAGATACACGAGTCCTGGATTGGCCAAGGCCGCTACAGACGGCGTGCTGGCCATACAAGGGACTCCCCGGGATTTTGGAATAGTCACTACGCCCATGCTTCACTACTTTGTCTTGTGCAGAAATTCCAACGGAGCTTATGGAATGCCCACCGAAGAAGGTATACTGTGACATTAAAACAGGGACAATAGTCTACAAGTCAATTTTATTATATTCATCATTATTTTTTGACATAACATAGATGAAGAAGAATACTTCTTCTCCATCTTATTCCTCATTGCTGAGGATTGTGACCCTTGCAGAAGCAATGACTCTTATCCCTTGACTGCGCTGCACGTAGCGCTCCAACCACCGAGGTGCCTGCTGCTGCCTTAATTTAATCAGTCCATCGTGTGGGGATCTTCCTCTCCCTCTCTTTCCCTCCAGGCTACCGATCACAACTAGTCGTTCCAGGCTATTCTAGTTACCATGCGCAACGTGTCCAAAGAACTGGAGAATCCGTCGGGTAGAGACATTGGCCAGAGCCAAGCCATCCAAGCGTAGTTCCTGGCGAATAGACTCATTGGTGCGTCTAGCTGTCCATGGAATTCGGAGCATGCACCTTTCAACACCACATTTCGAAGGCATCAATTTTTCTCCTTTCTGCTGCTTTTATGGTCCATGTTTCAGCAGCATAGAGAAAAAAGGAGTGGACCAAGCTCCTGACAAGCTTCATCTTGGTGCTGTTACTCACACCCCGGTCTTTCCAGAATTTGTCTAGCTTAGACATGGCACTTTTGGCGATGGCGATACGACGTTTGATCTCTGAAGAGAGATCAGAAGAATACTAATATATAATAGATTAAACACATTGTGGTTTTGATGTGTTTAAGACATTTGTAATAAATTTAATTTATGCTAGTTTCTTATATCGATCAAATGTTTTCAATACGGTGTGAGCATGGAGATTTCAGATAGCAGTCCCGTATTTCGTGTAACAAATTATTAATAATATAAATTGAACATTTTCAACATCTCAACGAGAGATAAAGAAGAATATGAAAGTCTGGGCATTTACAGGGCTTACAACCGTCTTAGGCTTGGCTTATCACTTGAAACATTCACCAATTCTACCCATGATTGACAACCACACTACTAAAATTTACGAAACTTCTAGATTTATTGATCAAACTCGTAAAACAGTATGCACGAGTTCACAATAGCCATCTATGGTGTGACAAAAACCCGATTGTGCATCATGTAAACGCAGTGTTAACTTGATTGTTAACACACAAAGGAAAGGTGATCAGCCCTCCGCTTCAAGTACCAGTCCAGGGTATTATTGAATAAATATTAGAGTGAAAAATCACTATTTTTTATTTTAACCTCCCTGGGAATCAAACTTTTTTATTATAATATGTTATTTTTGTTAATTATTCTGTTGGTTTTCCAATAAATAAATTTAATAATAAATAAAAAATAAATACTTAATATTTATTTATTTTATTTTATGTTTACTTACTTACATTTTTGACATTTTTTCACATTAATATTGATTTAATTTTACCTTGGACTAGTACCTGAAATGCAGGACTTATCATCACTTTACCTTTGAATAACAAACAATCAATTTTCTGAAGTGCTCTATGCACCTTTGTGTACGGTTAAGGGTCACCTAACTTGACTTAAATCTGACAGAATAGACCCATTAGGATATTTGAAATTCCCTGGTAAAATGTTATATTTCTCTCCCTCTCTGTTCTCAATCCTGCGGATTGGTCTGTAGCAACAGATGACATCTCTTTCGTCAAGTCCTCTTCAGCTCCTCATACGTCGAGCAGCCCATGTCTTCGTATAAGTCACTTAGGTATTTGCGGCGTGGGTGTCCTCTGGCGTTTATTCCCTCTATTTATAGTTATATTTAAAAGTTGAAATTGATACAAATAAACGGCTCCCCAGGTTATTACAACAAATTGGTGAACGCGTTCAAACTCCTGAGGGCCGGAGAGACCTCGCACGGGTCCTACAAACCCAACCTGTATCTGGACGGGGCCAATGGCGTCGGCGGCAAGAAGATGAGGCACATAAAGAAGAAGCTGGAGGGGTATCTCAATGTTGAAATCTTCAACGCGGGAGGCAACGGCGGCAAACTGAACCTTAATGCAAGTTTCACATTTTTTCTTATTTCCTAAAAAAAATGGCCCAGCTGGCTAAGTTCACAGTGCACAGCGGAGTCCTGATAAATGTGTGGAAGTGAAGTATGGAGTTGGCAAAAAAGGGATGAAAGTAGACTGGATGCAATCAAAATTCCATCTCTCAGTGCGGCAAAACCATATATTGCTCACTCCTTTCAACATCGTCATGTATCAAAAATCGTCAATTTTCAGTTGTGCATGTTTTCGGAATGCCCAGAAAATGTACTATATCCCAGCAAAAGAGGCATATTTTTAACTTAATATTTACCCGCTACAGGGCAGAAAGTGTTGTGTTTTGCATTTTGAAGAAAAGGTATTGTTGAATTATTTTTTTAAATATACGAAATATTTTTCAAATGGAGAAAAAAACATTCAGGTTTTACCTAAAAAGATCTGTTTCACAGTAAAAAGTTCAATAAGTGGCTTAATATTTATATTTTGAAACTTAAAAAAATATCTCCTTTGTATATATTGTAAATATAGACTTTGTTGAAAGGAGTGAGCGATATGATAGATGTTGCAATGGTGACATGAGGAATGAACACAAGGTTGAGATAAGCATTATCGATAAAATTTAGAAACAAAATTTTGAGTGTGTCCAAGTACCATTCGAACCAAAAAATCTGCGATGTCGAAGATGTTGTGCGATGGGTAAGAGAAAGAAGACGTTTCTGGAGAAATCATGTGGGAAGAGCAAGTGAGAATATCAGTGGACAGCAGCATAAGAGGTAACAGACCCCCAGGAAGACCACACTAAATGATGGAGAGAAAGCTGGTCTTCCACCTCCCAGGAGCGGAACGGAAAATAACAGGACATAGTCCTATATAAAGAAGAAGAAGAAGAAAACCATTCGAACATCTATTATACATCGTTGTGCCCAGGGATTTTTTTGCATGTAACGCGGTGGAACGGCATTCCGGCACCTTTTAAATGGATATATTTTTTTTAAATTCTCAAAATCAATTAGACGAAACTATGTTTGCTTTTACATACCTAATTACAATCTTTATTTATAAAATTCATCAAAATGATAAAATACGGTATTGTTTTAAATATTTAAATGATATTTGAACTTGAAATATTTGGGAAGTACTTCAATAACTTTCCTACAGTCATAAAAAAATTTAAGACATTAAAATGCTAAAAAATAAATTAAATGAATTTTATATATGTTTATCTAAGAAAGAAAAAAAATCATGAAAAAAATAATAATTAATTTTAATAAAAATAAATTGTATTATGTACCAACAAACATAACTACCAAGTGTAAGTCTCTCTCCAAGCACAAGAGCTCAGTCTCTCTATTGGAGAAAACTGTGTTTTTAGTTTTAAGATTGTAAATAGAAACGTTTAGAAAAGGAAAAAAACTTTTGTAACCATATTATATAATGAAAAATAATAATTATTTTTTTTAGTAAAATGCTTGACATGAAAAAGTTCCGGGATCTTTTTTGTTAAAAAAAAGCCCTGGTTTTTCCGCACTTCAAGAATTTTAAAAAGGCATACAAGCAATTTTTGGATATTTGAAGACTGTTATTTTAAATACATTTATCGAAATATTTCAGTGTGGAGCTGATTTTGTGAAAGTGCAACAACAACCGCCCGTGGACGTCCCAAAAGAGTTGAACCAAAGAGTCGCCTCCGTGGATGGTGATGCGGATAGATTAGTTTATTATTTCCTGGACAATAGGTTGGTATCCTCACTGCTATTTTGCTATAAATCCAAGGTAATATAGCAAGAGCTTCATTAATTGATTCGGCAGTCACTTTGTGGTAAAATCTATCAATTTTAATTTAAGTTTTACTTATTAAATACAACTATTTCTTGAAATGGTTTCGATGGATTCCACATCATTTTCAAACACAGTATGTGTTGAAGGTTGAAGAGGGGGTATGATGCGGAATGCATCGTGTCACAGTAGATTTTAAGAAATGGTCTGAGCATTTATGGGGCTGACGACCGTCATAGGCTGGTTTAAGTGATCACTTTACACACGTGTAACATTCACCAATTCTACCCATTATTGACAACCACACTACTCAAATTCTTGGAAGTTCTATATATATGTATGAACCAGTTTTGAAATATTGTTCTTAAATCACTAGAACTTCATTAGAGACATCTATTGGTGAGATGAAAAGAACCTTTTTACTAAGCAGAAACTCTTTTATTAGTATGTGTGGTCCGAATCCTGGATTAAAATCACACACATGAGAAACGCCAGAAAATATCATTTTCAATTTAATTATATAAGCTTATAATTTGACAAGATAAATTTATTTACAACATTTTGAGTGTGTCCAAATACTTCACAAAATCTGGATTATCTCCAATTACAGGAGTTATTTTCATATAATTTTTTTGACATCTCATCAAAGATGAAGAAGCCTTATTACCTTGTATTTTTATTTGTAATTGCAGCGAAACGTTCCACTTACTCGACGGAGACAGAATAGCAACATTACTGGCCGGTTATCTGATGAGTCTCACCAAGAAATGCCAAGTGACAGATCTCAAACTCGGGTTGGTCCAGACGGCTTATGCGAACGGGGCCTCTACCGAATATATCACCGAAAAATTGGTATGTACTGTTCAGAATGTTCTATTAGACTAGTTAGTCAATTGCAAAATAAATTCATGAAAGATTCATTTTTAATTTGTCTGGGTGTTTGTGATGTATTTTTTACAACATTTTGAGTGTGTCCAAATACTTGTTTACAAAATCTGGATTATCTCCAATTACAGGAGTTATTTTCATATTATTTTTTGACATCTCATCAAAGATGAAGAAGAATATGGAAGTCTGGGCATTTACGAGGCTTACGACCGTCATAGGCTGGTTTAAGTGATCACTTTACACACGTGTAACATTCACCAATTCTACCCATTATTGACAACCACACTACTCAAATTCTTGGAAGTTCTATATATATGAACCAATTTAGAAACCTTGTTCATGAATCACTAAAACTTCACTACTTCTTTACATCTCACCAATAGATGTCTCTAGTGAAGTTTTAGTGATTCATGAACAAGGTTTCTAAATTGGTTCATATATATATAGAACTTCCAAGAATTTGAGTAGTGTGGTTGTCAATAATGGGTAGAATTGGTGAATGTTACACGTGTGTAAAGTGACCACTTAAACCAGCCTATGACAGTCGTAAGCCCCGTAAATGCCCAGACTTCCATATTCTTCTTCATCTTTGATGAGATGTCAAAAAATAATGTATTTTTTACATTAGATTCCTCTATCTTTACTATCCTACCTGTAGGCAAACCACTATAGCTAAAGGCTTTGCGGGTTATTCATTTAAAAAAGAAAAAAGAAAATCCGGGCAAAATATAAAGCACGATTTCTCAAAATCTATTGTCACATGTGTTTTGATGCACTCCGCATCATTTTCAAACACCTTATATAAATTGTGCAGTATGCATTGAAATAAATGTTACAATGGATTTTAAGAAATCTAATTGTGCAGAATGCATTGAAACAAATATCACAATAGATTTTAAGAGGTCTTAATATAAACATTTATATTTAGACCTGAAGATAGAAGTGTAGCTTCCGAAACTAGTCATTATAATAAAATAAATAAAACTCAAGTGGTAAAAAAACGAGTGTTTTTCTTTTAAAATATTATATTACAAAAAGCGTAATTTTTTTTAAAGAAGAACTCACTCAAAAGAAAAACTCACTCTCGGACAGTTTGGAGGTTAATGTGACGTTTTCATTTCACAGTGTGTTCCCGTGACGTGTGTGAAAACTGGTGTGAAACATTTGCACCACGCCGCCTTGAAGTACGACATTGGAGTCTACTTTGAGGCTAACGGCCACGGCACTGTTATCTACAGCCAGAGGGCTAAGGACCTTATTAAGGCGGCTACACTTGATGACGGGTAAAATGAACTCTATTCTGGACTTTCAGATTATATATCTTTCATTCATTCAAACCCTTATCCGCACCCCAATGGTGCATAGGGCACTGCATCATAAAAAACGCAGTGTTTTCTTGATCGTTAACACATGAAGGAAAGGTGATCAGCCTTCCGCTTCAAGTACCAGTCCAGGGTAATATGGAATAAATATTAGAATGAAAAAATCACTTATATTTATTTGACCCCCCTGAGAATCGAACCCGAGACCTCCAGAACGGTAGCCGAGCGAGCTGACCATTACACCACGGAGGCGGACAAATCGTTTTTAAAGGGACCTATTAAAAAAAAAAAATATATCGTTTTTAAAGGGACCTAGGAAATCTTATTTCTACAATTTGGCCCAGCTGCTGAAAAGGTTGGCTACCCATGCCTTAAATGATACACCTTCCGGACCTTGATACATATCAGTTGGCAACTGTCTCCTGTACACCAATATCTGTGTTTCATTTTTATTATCAGTACTTTTTGTGTAAAGAAAGATTTTACTACTCTATTACATTAGACTTAATTGAATTTTTTGCTTCATATACCGATTTTGTATTGGGAAAAATAAGTTTTCCTTCAAAATAAATGTATGGTCTTAAAAAGAAAAAAAAACTCCTTGACAGGTAAGGAGTTAAAAAATATTATTATAATTTTTTTCCAATATACATTTTAAAAAAAGCTAAATTTCATTTTGTATTCTAAAAAAAGAATTGTGAGCGGAAAGACGTCTGATCTCTAACGCGGCTGTTTGGTTCTGAATTTGAATGTTTGAGATCTCAGCCTTAAATGTATATAGGAAAAGAAATGGAGAAACAATGTTGGATGAATAGAATACCAGCAATCGCCAGGCACTCAGTATTGCATACCTGTACCAGCTTATGCCCCTTGCACACTTCTAATTTCTACCCATGAGTCTTGAGGAAAAGATAATAGTACGGTTTATTTCTTACAGATTAAATCCTGAGCAAAAGTACGCTGCCAAGAAAATGCTAGCTGTCATAGATCTGACCAATGAGACGGTCGGGGACGCCATTTCCGACCTGCTATTGGTGGAGACGGTTCTGCACAGCAATGGCTGGGACGTCCATCAATGGCTGCAGTCCTACCATGATCTGCCCTGCCGTCAGCTCAAGGTGTCCGTCAAGGTAGGTCGCGGTGACATCATTTTCTTCTTCTTCATGAGCCCTCTGTCCTCCACTGTTGGATATAGACTTCTTCCATATCATGTTTTGAATATTGAAAGCATTAACTTTGTGGATCATATTGATATATTATTTTGAAAAATAAAAAGACCTTGTGTTTTGATCCACTCACATTTTTACTAACCAACTAGTTTCGGCAACAACCTATTGCCCTCTTCAGTCATAAATTAAACCCTGAAGAGGGCAACAGGTTGTTGCCGAAACTAGTTGGTTAATAAAAATGAGAGTGGATCAAAACACAGTCTTTTTAGTTCTCAAAATAATATATTCTTCCATATCTTTCCATTTCCTTCGGTCGGTCGATGCTTGCAGCCAGTTTCTACCCCCCACAGTGACTATATCGTCGGACCATCTCTTTTGTGGTCTTCCGATGCCCCTTTTGTTCTCCATTGTAAAAAATTGGGGTCCATCTTGTAGGGTCCTGTCTTGCAATATGTCCTGCCCATCGCCATTTGAGTCTTGCCACACGATCCATGAAATCCTCTATTTTGGTTCTCTTTCTGATATCTTAATTTTTTATTTGACTTCATAAACACACTCTCTCTCTCTCTAACCCTTATCCGCACCCCAATGGTGCATAGGGCGCTGCATCATATAAACGCAGTGTTATCTTGATCGTAAACACATGAAGGAAAGGTGATCAGCCCTCCGCTTCAGGTACCAGTCCAGGCTAATATTGAATAAATATTACAGTGAAAAAATCACTTAAATTTATTTGACCCCCCTGGGAATCGAATCCGGGACCTCCAGAACGGTAGCCGAGCGTGCTGACCATTACACTACGAAGGCGGTCATAAACACCCTTAATAATTAAAAATTAAACACTTGTATTAGATCACTAATTGAGTTTTATTTCACGCAAATAGTTTCGTAAACTACAGATATTTTTATATTATTTATTGACATCTCATCAAAGATGAAGAAGAATATGGAAGTCTGGGCATTTACGGGGTTGGCGACCGTCATAGACTGGTTAAAGCGATCACTTTACACACGTGTAACATTTACCAATTCTACCCATTATTGACAACCACACTACTCAAATTGTTGGAAGTTCTGTATATATGAACCAATTTGGAAACCTTGTTCTTGAATCACTAGAACTTCACTAGAGACATCTATTGGTGAGATGTAAAGAAGCTTTTTACTAAGCAGAAACTCTTATATTAGTATGTGAGATCCGAATCCTGGATTATATTCACACACATGAGAAACGCCAGAAAATACCATTTTCATATTTATTATTAAGCTTATAATTTGACCAGATAATTTATTTACAACATTTTTAGTGTGTCCAAATACTTGTTCACAAAATCTGGATTATCTCCAATTACAATTGTAATTGGAGATAATCCAGATTTTGTGAACAAGTATTTGGACACACTCAAAATGTTGTAGATATTTTTATCACAAAAGTTTATGTGATCACTTGTTAACGAAAACATCTGTAGTTTTTTAAACTAGTCGTGTGGAATAAAACTCAATTAGTGGTCAAAAACAAAAAAAATGTTTCGCACGAGTGTTACACTTAACGAGAGTCGGGTTCTAGTCCCGTGGTTAGTGTCGCGGACTCTTTAAGTCAGAGTTTCTGGGTTCGAAACCACTCTACCACAATTTGATACCTATTTCTAATAATGAGCGGCTTAGGCTGACAGAAATACATAGTATGAAATTGAAATATTTGTGTAAATAATAAAAACACAAATATTTCTCTTTTAAAAAAAAAAGATTCCGGAAGGAATTATGCTCATTATGAGAGGTTCCACTGTATTGTGTAATTTTGTGTGTCCTTTCTTTAATTCCAGGATCGCAACGTCATAACTACAACTGACGCGGAGAGGAAATGCGTCTCTCCCGAGGGACTCCAGGAGAGGATCGACAAGTTGGTGTTTAAGTACTCCAAGGGGCGTGCGTTTGTACGGGCGTCGGGAACCGAGGATATCGTCAGAATCTACGCAGAAACTTCCACGAAAGAGGTAAATTGACTTATTTACTTCAGCCTTCCTCTTGTGGCCTCTCTCTTGGATTTCCACAGCTCGGTAGTGTAAAGGCAAAGGGGTACATCTGTCTCGGACCAAATTTTACAGGAGAGCAAAAACAAACTTGTGAAATTAAATAACTCATTTGTTTTATATATATGTTTTTAAATATATACATATTTTAATAAAACTAAATAAGTATTGCAACTACAGCCATGTCCTCTTTACAGATTATGGAATATCCTATTTTTAGACATTTTGTAGAACAAACTTAGAAAATGAAAAATTTGACAGATATACCCCTTTGCCTTTACACTACCGAGTTGTCTGTTGGACACAAATCTCTTATCATTACTGCATTACAGTGTTTTTGAGATTTTTTAAATTTTGTTTTGTTTTTGTTGAATGTTAAATTCTGATACACATAGGTTTTCCATTTAGTATTTTTAGCCTGTACTTACTTGCTTGAGCCTTCTTCTTGTGTCCAGTATTGAACAAAGGCCTCCTTCTTGGATGAGTCTCCTCCGTCCACAGTTCTCTGTTGGATGCGACTCTCTTCCAGTGCAGGCCCACCACTTTCTTGATGTCATCAGACCATCTTGTCTCGGGCCTACTCACGCTTCTGCGTCATGTTCTAGGCCTCCAGTCAAGCACCGCACTTCGTCCATCTATCCTCATACGTGCCACATGACCTGCCCAGTTCCATTTTACTTCCGCGACTCTTTGAGCCATATCTGTTACCTTGGTCTTTTTCCCTTTTTCAAATTTGTTTTTCGATCCCTACGAAATTCTTAATTGACTGCGGAAATTCTATTACAACTATAACAAGGCTTTTTCCCAATAATAATAATAGTAATTTTACTAGGTGTTTGATGTGAAGGAAACTAGGGGTGTATGTCAAAACACAGTAAGGGACATTTTTTTTGTATTATGTTTTTTTTTGCATTTTTGGACTTAAAAGATTCTACTTAGTCCAAAAGTGCAAAAAAAAACCTACTACAAAAAAATGTCCCTTACTGTGTTTTAAGTTTGGACAGCTGAGAAGAGTGTGGCCTTCCAGTTTCTCTGCCTACCCCTGTCTTTGTGTACTCTGACTTTGCGCAGGAAAACACAATTGTGATGTGAAATAATCTTGTATTATCTTTTTTTGTTGTAAATGTGTAGTTTTTTTTTTTTTAAGAAGCGTAAATATCATTTATTACTTGTATAATTTCAAAAATAATCATTAAAATTGGTTGATATTCCGTCAAGTTTTTTCATTGTTATTGAATACCATATTTTTTAAAATCTAAATTTTAAAAAATATGGTATTCAATAACAATGAAAAAACTTGAAGGAATATCAACCAATTTTAATGATTATTTTTGAAATTATACAAGTGTTTTTAGAAACACTTAACATCTGTAGAAAATTATTTACACAATTGCTAAATAAGCAAAGTACTATATATTTAAAAAAAATATCTGTAGCTATTTATAATATCGTAATCGTACAGGAGAAAGTGACCAACTAACAATATGTAAAATGTTCAGGAGGGCCATTTGAGTCACTTTTTCTTGGCAAGAAAATAAACATCAATGCAGTTAGTAATTTTTTCCAAGTCAATATATTATACTTACAAGTTTAAAATCGCTTTGGGATTTTTTCCAGGTCAACGCTAAGCTAGTAAGATGTCTAGTAGTCAATAATCGCGTTTTTGGAAAAAATGCACTTGGTCACTTTCTCCTGTATGACTACGATATATACATACTTGCTTAATAAGCATAGCACTAAAATGGTTAATATATGTTTCATAAATATCTCTAAAGCATTGCGGCTGTCCAAACTTAAAACACAGTAAGGGACATTTTTTTGTAGTATGTTTTTTTGCATTTTTGGGCTAAGTAGAATCTACTTAGTCCAAAAATGCAAAAAAAAAACCTATTACAAAAAAATGTCCCTTACTGTGTTTTGAGTTTGGACAGCTGATTGCACTTTAATTGTTGATAAATATTTAAAATCTGACTCACGATTCCTTTCTTTCCCGCAGGACACTGATTGTTTAGCAGCCGAGGTTGCTCTTGCTGTCTTCGAAATGGCTGACGGTGTCGGAACCCCTCCCGAAATTCCGCAGTGACATTCCTGAGCCGGCATCGGAGTCACCAGGATATCGCCCAAATCATCACATCATGTCGTCATCTCTCTTCTTCACATCTAGCGTTGGATAAATGATAATCACCTTCACCTTCTCATGCATGGAAAAGGGTACATCTATGATCTATGACTAGATTATCCGGAAAAAAAGACGGTCACAAAATTACTTTCATAATTTCCGGAAAAATAGAATAAAATAACTGCATTTGCTTTTGCCTTTGGTAAAAACGATTTTCTTGTTTGTTTTTAAATTGGTAAATACCACCATTTCTTAATCTTTCCGGGAGTACAGTAATGGTTTTATTTTGTTTTTTAATTTTTTTAAAGGAATAGCCCGCAAAGCCTCTACTTTTAGAGGCTTGTCTGCTGGTAGGATAGTAAGGATAGGGAAGGTAAACGTGAAAAATACATCACAAACACCCAGACCAATTGAAAATAAATATTTCTTTAATTTATTTTGCATTTGGCGGAAATTGAACCGCGATGCCAGTTTTGCAGTCGAGCGTCTACCCTACTACGCTACGGCACCTGTCCGCCTTTCTCTGGGGAGTGAGTTCTTTTTACATGAAAAAAATAAACATTTTTTTTTTTCACAAAATCTTTGTTATGAAGATAAAAATTATGTAACAATAATAAAACTCACCACCTTTAGGTTTTATTTTATGACAAAATATTCAGTTTTATTTTATGACAAAGTGTCGGATTGTGGTCCTGTGGTTAGTGTCGCGGACTCTTAAGTCAGAGTTTCTCGGTCTGAACCCACTCTACTACAACGGCTGTCCAAACTCAAAACACAGTAAGGGACATTTTTTTTGTAGTACGTTTTTTTCGCATTTTTGGACTAAGTAGATTCTTAGTCCAAAAATGCAAAAAAAAAATGTACTGCAAAAAAAATTACCCTTACTAAGTTTTAAGTTTGGACAGCCGACAATTTGATACCTATTTCTAATAATGACCGCTTAGGCCCACAAAAATTTAATTATTTGTGTAAATATAAACACAAATATTTCTCTGCTTGAAAAAATTCCATATAATTATCCACAGATGTCATTGCTATACAAGTTATGTCATACCAACTGACAGACAGACTTCGGCGTTCTTTAACGTCGATACTCCTTTGAGGAAAATTCGCTTCGATGTTCATTTATGTCCATACTCCCGGAAAGGTTAAAACTCTTAAATTTTTACTTATTTTAACATGCGACTTTTGATATGCGGAATGCATTGAAACACGTGTCACGATAGATTATAAGAACTAGTGGTATTTACAAAGTTAAATTTTAATTGACTACCATAAAATTGACTCAATTGAAGATTTATCATTGTTTGATTTGAGTCCAGGGTTGAGTTGATAATGCTTATCTAATAATGAATCAAGCTGTTTTTAAGCTTTTAATCAATGTCGCATTTTAATCACAAATAACCGCTAGGCTAATCCACACGGTTGATCTAAGGTCCAGTTTTGATAATAATGATATTTTAAAACAAATGAAAAAGAGCACAAACCTTTTGTTGTTGTTGTTGAAAAATTGTGACGCTAACGTGATTTCTTAAAAGACATAAATTTTATTAAAAATAAAAATAGTAATACTTTTTTAAATTTTTTTTTATCAACATGAAGTTACTAGTTTAAATCCATTAGCAAAAAATCTCATTACTATTGGCTTTATACTCAAATCACACAAGTCTTTTTTTTTAAATTAAAAGGTATCAAAAAAAAAAATTATATTCCTGCAAGGTTTGTGTTTTTTTCTTATTCTTATGCCTTGTCTTAAACAATTATTATGATTTGATTTTTTAAAAATATTTTACATTTTTCATTCTACATATCGCTCACTCCTTTCAAGAACGTCATAAATCAAAAAACTTGATTTTTCAGGAGAACGTTATTAAAGTTTAAAAATATAACACAATGTATTAAAAATAAATATCAAGCCACTTTTTGAACTTTTTACTGTGTAACAGATCTTTTTAGGTAAAACCTGAAGGTTTTTTCTCTATTTGAAAAATATGTAGTATATTTAAAAATATAATTAAACAATACCTTTTCTTAAAAATGCAAAAACAACACTTTCTGCCCTGAAGCGGGTAAATATTAAGTTAAAAATATGCCTCTTTTGCTGGGATATATTACATTTTCTGGGCATTCCGAAAACATGCACAACTGAAAATTAACAATTTTTGATTTATGACGTTCTTGAAAAGAGTGATCGATATATGCTTTTTTTGTAGGAGATAATTAAATTTTACTCATCAAAAAAATATGGACCCTATATTTATTTACATTTAAATATGGACGTAATGTGTATAATATGCCGAAAATATTTTATATTTTTAAATTCATTTTATATGTTTGGTAGGGGGAGGGGGTCATCTTGCCATTTTTTTATTTAAGAAAATATACAAATGTAAATCAACCATCGAAGGAAAATGTTTGCCATCAAAAAATTATTTTAGAACATTTATGTTAGTATTAATTTGCGATGATGTATATTTTATAAAAATTTTGATAAGCTTTTTTTAAAAAAATAAATTTTGAATGTAACAGAATGGGTTGTATCCACTTTAAAGTAGCTCAGAAATTTAAAAAGACATTAGCTAGCTTCGAAAAGCTCTTTTGTGTGAATAAAAATAAAAATAAATATTTTAAATTTGACAATTTTTGACCTTACTTGATTGAAGCTTGGATCAATCTATTAAAGTTTTAAAATTTTGGAATCAAATACTCTATTTTAATTTTTTTCATTTTTCTTCAATAGGTACTAAAATTTTGTTTCAATTGGGATAAATTAATTTTGGACACGTTTTTGACACATTTTTATGATACATGAACACAGAAATTCAATAATAAATTAGCATAATATTTGTACGAATTGATTACTTCATGTAATATGTTTTTTCCTCGTTAAGACTTAAAACCACAAAAGGTTTGTGTATATACATACTTACAAATTTTTTTTTAACCATAGTAATCAATGTTTAATGTCTTCAAATCAGCGATAATGCCATTCAAGAAGTCGTAAATTAAAATTACTTATAAAATTATAATTTGTACTATACATTTATTGATTATATCCAAATACATACATAATATACGGTAAAAACTTATTAATTTGAAGTACCATAATTAAAATGTATCATTAGTTCATATTTCATAATATTTCGAAAATTAAAAACTTTTGATAATTTTAAAATAAAAAAACACGATAAAAGCAAAATATCTATATATTTTTTTATATATCGTAGTCATACAGGAGAAAGTGATCAAGTGCATTTTTTTACAAAAACATGATCATTGACTATTTGATATCTTACTAGCTTAATATTGCCCTGAAAAAAATCAGAAAGGATTTTAAACTTAAGTATAATATATTGTCTTGTTAAAGATGACTAACTGCAGTGATGTTTATTTTCTTGCCAAGCATAAGTGACTTAAATGGCCCTCCTGAACATTTTACGTTGTATTAGTTGGTCATTTTCTCCTGTACGACTACGATATGTGTAGGTATTGTTTTAATTCACAAAAATTTCTTAATTAATTTACTACTTTTTAAAATATTTTTCACAAAAATTACGACTTACTTTAAAGACATTGCCGTACATTATATATGAAAATGGGTGTTTAAAAAAAAATATTTAGCTGATTCATATTATGTTTCTTAATATGTTCTTTGGTTCCATCAATTTCAAATGAATGAAGTTTTACAGTGTTGATTGTCTTATTGTCAAACTAACATGTCAATAATTCTTGTTTTTGTACTACTTACCTAATCTTTAGATGTTTTTTCAAATGTAGAGTTTACAAAACATTATGTCGCATAATAAAAAAAAACATTGCATAAAATTAGCTGTATAAGCTTTATTCCATAACTTTTTTTCTGACTGAGCAATATTTTTCTTAAAATACTCCGTTTTTGGAGAGCAAATGCGAAAGTGTAAAAACAGAATAAAGATTTCGATTGCCAGTGCCTTTTTATATCTGATACTTTTTCATTCAGGTTCTTCGACAGAACTAACCACTTGAATTTGTGGCATTTTTATTCCACTTAAGAAATCGACCAATGACTAACTGATAATGCATTTATTTTACAAATATCTGTTAGGGCAATGCACTTGAAAAAAATGTTCACAATTTGCACTTTTTTATACATTTTTATTTAATTTTATACACATCGATCCTTAGTGCATTTTTGCACTTAATTTTACAGTATTGTTTTTAATAACATATACATCGACCCTTTCCCGGAAATCCTTCGTAAGCTCTAGTTTTGTTTCACTAAATCTACTTAAAAATATATAAATACAGTGTCAACTCGTTAATCCGAACGTAAATAGTGCAGTGGGTAGTTCGGATTAGGGAATCGTACAGATCATGGAGTGTTTTGAAAAAATTAGAGAAAAAATTACAATTTCTACTACTTTATTTTACATTTTTATTTAGGTACTGACTGATGATGTCCACCTCCATAGTGTAGTAGTTAGCGCGCTAGGTTACCATGCTGGAGGTCCCGGGTTCGATTCCCAAGAGGGTCAAAATAAATATTAGTGAATTTTCAGTCTAATATTTATTTAATATGACACTGGACTGGTACCTGAAGCGGAAGGCTGATCACCTTTCCTTCGTGAATTTAACGACCAAGATAACACTGCTTCTATATGATGCAGTGCCCTATGCACCATTGGAGTGCGGACAAGGGTTAAAAGAAGAAGAAAAAGAAGAATGAATTATTTAAAAATATTACATTTTTATTTTGGCTTGAAAAATTGAGATATTTTCATTTGAATCAACAAAGCTAACTGATGTTCAAGGGCTACATAACACATTCATCTCAAAACCATAAATTCCTCAGTGTTCTGGATGACTTCTTCAGCCCAGTTGATGGTTATATTGAAAGCTTTCACTGCTTCTGAAGGTGGAATTTTTTAAACTGGCATCAGCTGCCGTCATGATAGCTGCAAAATCGTTTGGATTATAGCGCGTTCGGATTACGGAGCGTTCGGATTAGCGACCTGACACTAGCATGATCTGGAAAAAAACTGATAACTTTCCAATGATCTTTGGATCATTTTAAATTATATGATTTTTTCCGTTTCAGTTTTACAATTTTTTCATAAATCATAATTGTTTTTAGAAATTACATTATATGTAATTAACAAACAAACCACTCGCTAGTCTAATTAACAACGTTTAAAAATAATAATTTTAATTTTTTTAAAGACTTCTTTTGACAATTGTCAAATTCTTACTTTGAGATTTAGATATTAAGATGGCCGCTATTGTGGAGTATTGACGTATTTCAGTAGTTCGCTTACTAGAAAAAAACGCCTCGACACCATACTTAGTAATAATTCTTTTATACCTTATGATCTAATATTAGTTTTAGATAAACTAACACTTTTTGTTATTTTATACCACATATTTTTAGGCACTACTTATAAGATTTTTTAATTAGTTTAGGTTATTAAAAGATTTCAAATGGACTGAGAACTCAATTTGTTTATTTTATTTTTTGACATCTCATCAAAGATGAAGAAGAATATGGAAGTCTGGGCATTTACGGGGCTTACGACCGTCATAGGCTGGTTTAAGTGATCACTTTACACACGTGTAACATTCACCAATTCTACCCATTATTGACAACCACACTACTCAAATTCTTGGAAGTTCTATATATATGAACCAATTTAGAAACCTTGTTCATGAATCACTAGAACTTCACTAGAGACATCTATTGGTGAGATGTAAAGAAGCTTTTTATTAAGCAGAAACTCTTATATTAGTATGTGAGATCCGAATCCTGGATTATAATCACACACATGAGAAACGCCAGACTTCCATATTCTTCTTCATCTTTGATGAGATGTCAAAAAATAATATGAAAATAACTCCTGGAGATAATCCAGATTTTGTGAACAAGTATTTGGACACACTCAAAATGTTGTCAATTTGTTTATCTTATATCTAGTGCCTGAATTTATTTAAACTGAGTCGTATAAAGCTCTATCAATATTTTCTTCCTCAAAATTTTATATACCATATTGTACGTACTATAAGACTCACTTTTTTCATCAAATAATTTCCTTCAAAATTCAGGGGCGTATTATGCTCAAAATTAATATAAAAATGCCAATTGTTTGATTTTAAATTCCTGCCAGTCTTAAAAATGACCATATATTGGAAACCCATCTCTATCTGGCAACATTGTAGTGATGGGAATCGTGCAATAAAAAAATGAAGTCCACCTCACGTGCTTTAGTAATTTAAAAAAAAAATCTTCGAGTTTTGCAAACTAACAAAAAAATTTGATTTTTTTTTTAAATGCTTAAATATTAAGGTGTGTCTTATTCGAACCCCTATCCGCACCCCAATGGTGCATAGGGCACTGCATCATATAAACGCAGTTTTATCTTGATCGTTAACACACGAAGGAAAGGTGATCTGCCCTCCACTTCAGGTACCAGTCCAGTGTAATATTGAATAAATATTTAAGTAAAAAATCACTTATATTTATTAGACCCCCCTCTGGGAATCGAACCCGGGACCTTCAGGACGGTAGCCGAGCGTGCTGACCATTACACTACGGAGGCGAATGTGTGTCTTATAGTCTGTAAAATACGGAATACTTAAGCAATTTTTGAAATGTATTTTTTTTTAATAAAATATGACTTATGATTTTTTTAAATTAAATTTATATTCTAAATCGTTTATGTGTTAATATATATATTCTATTACTCAAAAAAATAATATTCATGGTACATATTTAGGGCTGAATGTGATTTATATTTGTGAAAAAAAAAATGGGTACAGTGTTCAAAATGGCTTTGACGCTCTATGCACTGTCAAATTAATGGCAATACCTTACAAATCATATCAACCTTACGATAATTTACGGTATTTTTTTAACAATGGCTTTATATATGTATATATAATTTGATTGTTATACAAATGGTTACCTTTTTAGCTAAAATCGACGAACTAGTTGTAAATTTTTCCCGATGGTGTGTTTTCATATATGTATTGTGGTTCGATGTTAAATGTCAGATAGTCTATGAATAATGTTTATGATAATAATTTGCATGCATAATTTTGTTACTAACTATTAACATCGTTATAATGTTGAGATATTTGTGAAATGTATATGTGGGGCTCAATTCCAAATTCGGCTAAAATACTTGTTTACAAATCCTTGAAATCGTCAAAAAAAAACAACCTTTATGGATCTTTTTTTTTATTTTAGAACTTGTCTCATAGCTTTTTTTTAATTTACGTTTTTAATAAAATGAGAACTTGGCACGTTCTTTTAGTTTTCCATAGAAATTATAATTTTTTTTTGCAAAAATTAATAAAAGATATCGCCCACTCCTTTCAAGAACGTCGTAAATCAAAAAACTTGATTTTTCAGGAGAACGTTTTTAAAGTTTAAAAATATAAAACAATGTGTTAAAAATAAATATCAAGCCACTTATTGAACTTTTTACTGTGCAACGGATATTTTTAGGTAAAACCTGAAGGTTTTTTCTCCATATGAAAAATATTTAGCATATTTCAAAAAATAATTAAAACAAACCTTTTCTTCAAAATGCAAATACAACACTTTCTGCCCTGTAGCTGGTAAATATTAAGTTAAAAATATGCCGCTTTTGCTGGGATATAGTACATTTTCTGGGCATTCCGAAAACCATGCACAACTGAAAATTGACAATTTTTGATTTTTGACGATATGTTGGAGAATGAATAATTGTGTGAACAAATTCATTAATTTATTTTTTTCTCACCTTTTCAGTTTCTAACTTTTAGTAGTATAGCTTTCCATGCCATCGGCATCTCAACTGCAAAGGCACACTCGCCAAATTTATCATGCTGATAAGATCACTTTACCCGTGGCAGTTGTAGCTTATTGAAGCGCGAGGCCTCTGTTAGCGAATTCATCTGGAAGGTTCAGCTTTTTTGATACTCTGGAACCGTATTATGCATTTATTTGCACTTAAGCAATAGCGTGTTTACTCTACCCTTTCGGGAAAGTGTAACCAGTTTATTATACCAAATAATAGGATATTTGGTTGTCGTTTTTGAAGTCGTTTTTGTCCATTTAATATGGCCTAATTTGGAATTGAGCTTCACATTTTTAAATATTTTATTTTGCGCTTGAGAATTGAAAGTAATGTACCTTTTAAGCATTTGGGATTGACATGAACTTGTACACTTTTTTTCTGGAATATATTGTACTATTACTGACAACAGCAACAAAACATCCCAAATTATTTAATTTACTTTAAATAATTAATAATAATAATAATAATAAACCCTTATCCGCACCCCAATGGTGCATAGGGCACTGCGTCATATAAACGCAGAGTTATCTTGATCGTTTACACATGAAGGAAAGGTAATCAGCCCTCCGCTTCAGGTACCAGTCCAGGGCAATATTGAATAAATATTACAGTGAAAAAATCACTTATATTTATTTGACCCCCCCTGGGAATCGAACCCGGGACCTCCAGAATGGTAGCCGAGCGTGCTGACCATTACACTACGGAGGCGGACACAATTTAAAACACAATATTGACACAAAATAACAAAATTTATATTTGAAGCACTAACTTAGTGATTTTCGATTTTATAATTAAAATGTAACATTGTTTATAGTGATTTTAAAACAGAGTTACATTTTGATCATAAATAAAAATAACAGTAGAATATCTCTAATCTACAGGTTTTAAGAAATAGTGGTATTGAGTTGAACTTGAATTAAGAATTAAAATAAAGAGTTAGTTTTTTAGTCTGAATTTGAAAGAGACACATTTAATTATTGAAAATATGTAATTATAATTTATGTACAGCTTTCAAGTTACCACTTTATGATATCACAGAATTGTGATAATAATTTAAGAACTTGGTTTGTGGTATCATATCACAAATCACAACCGACTCTTTTTGACCTATCTCCGTTTCTGTCAGTAATATAACAATATAATCCAATTCAATTGTATTACTTTCTCAAAAAATAACAAATTTTAATTATAAATAACAATTGTTTTACTAATATTTAACATAACTAGTCTTAATTTAAAATCAATTGAAAAATGCATAAGAATTCTAACCCGTACTTTTTTTATTACTTTCTGATAATTTATATATAGGTTGTTAATTGTATGACATTTTTTCGATCTTTCGAATTACATATGTGAGCATAGTGCGAAAGATGACAGAATCAATCTAATATGTGTAATTTTGACATAAACCCATTGAAATGGTTAAAAACTTAAGTTATGTGGATCAGTTTTTTAAATTAAAAAAATCAAATTAAAGAAGTCATATCGACTAGACTTAAAAGTTATTTTAAAAGAACAAATGTGGAAGTCGGAGCATTCCAGGGCTTAGGACCTGGCGTTTTTCAACGTTCACCAATCTGCCCATTATTAAACATCCAACACTAATCAGGGTAGGCTAAGAGAATAGAATGCCACACCACTCTGTCTTTGCAAACATTCTTCGCCTCTTCCATATCTTCTCATTCATACCTGCCGATTATTCCGACTCATGAACCAGCCACTTTCAATCATTTTACATATCTGATCGTGTCGAGTTGTCCTTAGTCTTCCTCTGCTTCTTTTCCCAACTATGTTTGCCTCATAAATTTATTTTACCGTTCTTTCCTCACTCATTCGTTCTATGTGTCCAAGCCACCTGAATACACCATTCTTAATTTTATCATTAACACATGAAGGAAAGGTGATTAACCCTCCACTTCAGGCAACAGTCCAGAGTAATATTGAATAAATATTAGAGTGAAAAAATCAATTATTTTTAATTGAACCCCCCCTGGGAATCAAACCCAGGACCTTCAGAAAGGTGTCGAGCGTGCTGACCATTACACTACGGAGGCGGGCACACATATCCTTGCATTCTTTCCTTATTTTATAATTATTTGACTGATCAACTCATTCGAGAAATAAAATAACAATTACTTCATTCTTCATTTTTCGCTGTATGCTCTCAATATATTATTAGTTATATATTAGATGTTAGTTATAGGTCATAATTGATGGTGCTTCTTGCTTTAGTGTGTCGATAAAAGAAAAGAAAGAAAAAAAAAACTTAAATTTCATTATCCCTAGTAAAATTGTGAAAATTCACATCCAAAGAATACACCGAAAGCAATAGCATTTATGTGTAAAAATATAGTACCTAATTAAATATTTAACTTTATTAAAATTATATGAGGGATATATTTCAAATATGCGCTATCTCCATTAGATTTAGTTTTCGACAACTGGTTATTTTAAATTCAAGAAATACAGAAATATGAAAGAAATATTAAAAATGTCTTAACACGTTGACTGCCACAGCGATTTTCAGAATTCCGGTCTAAAAAGCCAATTTCATTTAATATTATTTTATGAAAAAACTCTAATAATGGTACATAATTATATTTTCTGTTCATTTATTGATAAATTTCTTTTCATGTAAGCCAGCATTTTTTGTTCTCTTCCCAGAAGCCATCTATCCATATTAGAACTGATATACTAGGAATTTTATTGTAGCTGCACGAATATGGCAAATAACACAGTACGAGATAACTCCTAGTTGGCATCCTAGCAAAGAACGCAATCTATGAGTTATCTCGTAGTTGGCAGTCAACGTGTTAAATGACCCGTCAAAAATTATTGGCTATGGATATAATGCCTGATGAAAATATATCTTTATGATCATTTTAGTAATGATCAATACATATAACTTATTGTATGAATTATAAAAAACAGTGGATTCTAAAATAGGTCTAAAATGATCTTCTTTTTCAATCTTTGAGATTTGGGAGTCACTGTTTTTTCTTCCTGTTTTTATATCATTTAAATAGTGCGCAAATAACTAAATAAGCTATATAATTAGAGACTTATATTATTTTTTATTATTTTTTCTGTGCATAAAATCTTGATTATAATTTTTCAGACCTAAAAAAATATATATTACATTATATAATTATTTTTTTTAAAACCAAGGTTTTTTTTATAAGTAAAATAAATGATTGACTATAAATTTGTAGTATAATCTATTTCTACTTCTAAATCTACTCGGCTGTCCAAATTTAAAACACAATTAGGGACATTTTTTTGTAGTATGTTTTTTTTTGCATTTATGGACTAAGTAGACTCTACTTAGTCCAAAAATGCAAAAAAAAACGTACTACAAAAAAATGTCCCTTACTGTGTTTTAAATTTGGACAGCCGCACTGTTTGTATGTTGTGCTAAGATACATATGATTATCATCAAATTATATTCATATGATTACATATATTTTTCTTAGTTTTAGAATGTGATTAAATTGTAACACTGCCACTAATAAAATTCTTTCGATAACACCTAATTTATATTTTAAGTGAATTCTTAAGTAATGCTTAAAATTTTTAACATGTGATTCAAGGCTCAATTTTTTCGTTTATCGCAACTGTGTTGATTTAGCAATCATTCCTTTTGTGATATGTTTCAGTTTTGTATTTTGTATTGTCCACATTTTTTCACTTATACCAATAAATCGGTTTCAATCAATTACTCGTTTTATTTACTATTGGTATGTATTGTCAACATTCATGCATTTATACCAATAAATCAGTTTCAATTAATTACTTGTTTTATTTGCTATTAGTATGTATTGTCCACATTTATGCCAATAAATCAGTTTCAATCAATTACTCGTTTCATTTGCTTTTAGTATGTATTGTCCACATTTATGCCAATAAATCAGTTTCAATCAATTACTCATTTAATTTGCTTTTAGTATGTACTGTCCACATTTATGCCAATAAATCAGTTTCAACCAATTACATGTTTTATTTACTTCTAGCTGTACATGGCCATGCGTTACTGTATTAGTCTGGTTAAATAGAAAAGAGGAAGCACACATTTATAATATGTTGAATGTAATAATGCTTTTGGGAGTACAATATTTAAGCAGCTGTCAAAAAGGTGGCTGTCTGCCACGACCAATGTTAAGTATTGATGTTATATTTAACTGATGGCTCTGCCATTGATGAAAAAAATATTTAATGAAAAAATAATGAGAATTTACATTTTTATTGAAATAAATAGAGTCCTAATACTATCTCTTATGCATGGAAGTGAAGCTTGGAGTTGGAAAAAGAAGAGTAAAGGAAAATAATTGCTATCACTCAGACGAATGTGTGGTAAAACAATATCTGATAGATGATCAATTGGTAAAATGAGGAAATGATGCAAGGCTGGGTGAGATAAGCATTATTAAAATTAAGAATAGTGTGTTGAGATGGTTAAGCCATGTGGAACTTATAAGCGAGGAAAGAACGGTAACACAAACATATAAGGCAAATGCATTGCAGTTGGAAATAGAAGCAGCGAAAAACCGAAGATAGCTTGTCATGAGTAAATATTTCAAACACTTAGGAGTGCAGAGTCGGGATAATCCGCGGGTATGTATGAAGAGATTCATGAATATGGAAGAGGCAAATAATTTTTACAAACACAGAGTAGAGAGGCATGGCATTCTCTACTCTCTGACTACCCTTGCGGAGAAGCGGCATAATGATTATTTAATTATTTTAATTTCTTTGCATCACTTATCCCTCCTTTGTTTTTTTTATTTATTTATTTCATAGATGCATATGTACATTTTAATTTTTTTACTATATGTATTACTGCTCTTTAGGCATGGCCTGTGTTGAGCTGAAATACTTACATGTTAATACAATTTTTTATTTTTATTATTACATATTTGTTTATTTTTTTAATTATTAGATTATATACATTACATACAATAGATTCAATAACAATTTACAGTAGAAAGGTTTTACAATAAAATAATTACAACCTGGACTTTAATTAATTCACTTTCTACCTTGTCCCTTCCAACGAGAAGCAACCATCGACGGACACTGTTCTTAAAGACATGGTCACTACTGGAATTTTTTATTGTTATCATACCATAACATTATCAATAAATTTATTTTTGCTATTTGAATGGTTTTGAAACATCCAATTTTCTTTGTTTAATCAATTATGTAATTTATTTGACATTCAATGATCACAATTGAAAGCAATACCATATTTCTCATTTCTCAAAATCAATCAATTATTTTGATTTCTGAATTTTTCAAGTGAATAAATTTAGTGATTTTTTAAAGTCGAATCACTAAACCTTATTATATTATATGTTAGCTGTACCCGGTCACGCATTGCAGTGGCTTAGTCTGGTTAAATAGGAAATAAATAAAATATAAAGCACACATCGCTCACTCCTTTCAACAACGTCATATATCAAAAATCGCCAATTTTCAGTCGTGCATGTTTTCGGAATGCCCAGAAAATGTACTATATCCCAGCAAAAGCGGCATATTTTCAACTTAATATTTACCCGCTACAGGGCAGAAAATTTTGTTTTTTCATTTTAAAGAAAATGTATTGTTTAATTATGTTTTTAAATTAACTAAATATTATTCAAATGGAGAAAAAACCTTCAGGTTTTACTTAAAAAGATCTGTTGCACAGTAAAAAGTTCAGTAAGTGGCTTGATATTTATTTTTTACATTTCATTATATTTTAAAACTTCAAAAACGATCTCCTGAAAAATCAAGTTAATATATGACGTTGTTGAAAGGAGTGAGCGACATATTTAAAATATTAAATTTCTTAATATTCGTGAAGAAATGAACAGACTTTAACAAATAGAGTCGCCAATAATTTAGCAATGTTACCAATATTAAAAGAAGTCCATCGTTTCTATGACGTCATTCCTTACCAATTTACGAAAACAACGTATTTACGAAGGCGTATTTTCCACAAGAAAATTATGAATGAAAATATTGATTATATCGGCTCTTATAAACACAAAACGAGTTTCATACAATCCTTTATAGGTTGAGTATGTTAAATTAGATCTTCCTACCGTCTGATAATGATCCATCGTATCCACTTGATGCTTGACAACATTAGTAAAAATCCCATGCGTTTCCTCGCGTACCTATTTTAAAATGTTCCTAATCCTATTTCACGCTTTGCGCGCCGTACTAATGAATAATGGCGGATTGTAGCAGATTTCGCGCGAAGCTTTCAAAGGACGTGTTAAATTTACCTTTCAACGAGTGGTGGGTTAACCCTTCGGCATACCAGCCGCCAAACCTTGGCGGCTAAGAATATTTTAGATTCGCATCAGCCGCAGTTTAAGCCACACAGTCCGTGGAACGTTCATATTAAAAAGAAAATTATTTTTTTGACATCTCAACATAGGTGAAGAAGAATATGGATGTCTGGGCATTTGCAGGGCTTACGACCGTCAAAGGCTGGTTTACACACGTGTGACATTTACCAATTCTACCTATAATTGACAACCACGCTACTCAATTTTTTGGAACTTCCATATATATTGTTCGAGTTCCAAAAATTTTTTTTTTAAAAAAGAAATATTTGTGTTTTTATTATTTGCACAAATATTTCAATTTCATACTATTTCTGTGAGCCTAAGTGGCTCATTATTAGAAATAGGTATTAATTTTTGGTAGAGTGGGTTCGAACCGAGAAACTCTGACTTAAGAGTCCGCGATACTAACCACGGGACCACAACCCGACACATAGTACTTGAATTCACTACAATTTTACTATAGACATCTATAATGAGATGAAACAAGTTTTTTTTATCTGGCAGAAACTCATTCATTTGTATGTGAGGTCCGAATCCTGGAATATAATCACATAGGTACGTGAGAAACGCTTGAAAATATCCTTTTCATTTTATTAGCTTATATGTTCAATTTTTTTTTTTCGTAATTGCAGATAATTCAGATTTTTGAACTAGTATCTGGACACACTCAAAATGTTGTATACAAATCAGTAAGAACATTTTAAAAATCTCTGTGAAAAAGGTGCTGAAAAGCGGTTTCACCGCGTAACATAAAAAAAAGCGGTGCCTATACATATTTGAAAAAAAAACTCATATTGCTCAACGTTACATAACAAAAAACTTGATTTTTCAGGAGATCGTTTTTTAAGTTTAAAAATACAATGAAATGTATTAAATATAAACATCAAGCCACTTTTTGAACTTTTTACTGTGCAACAGATCTTCTTAAGTAAAACATAAATGTTTTTTATCTATTTGAAAAATATTTAGTAAAGTTAAAAAAAAAACAATACCTTTTCTTCAAAATGCAAGAACAACACTTTCTGCCCTGTAGCGGGTAAACATTAAGTTAAAATATGTCGCTTTTGCTGGGATATAGTACATTTTCTGTTCATTCCGAAAACATGCACAACTGAAAATTGTCGATTTTTGATAAATGACGTTGTTGAAAGGAGTGAGCGATATGCGGATGGGTTGAATTTACCTTTCAACGGGCGCTGGGTTAAATTTACACCGGTTCCGTTACACAAGGTTAATAAAGTGACGTTAATCACATTCGCCCGGTCTCACCTTTGGCGGTATTTTTTCCCGTTGGAATTTTATGTCTTTCTTTGCTTAATATATCACAAACGAACAAAGCGCCGCCGCACATCCTTTTATCTTCTTTAATGTACAAAATTTTCCATTAAAATGGGTTACCTACTTTATTTCATTACGCTTTCCCCTGAGGTCGCTTTAAATTGACAAAAAGTAATTTTTTTATTTATTCATTTAATATATTTACATTTTCATTTATAACATAATACATTTGAATCATTTATACATATGGAGAACTTTTATATTTCGATTCGCTGTGCCTCTCCATAAAAGAGACTGTGATCTTGTGCTTAGAGAGGGACTTACACTCGTGGTTTAATGTTATATAATAAAAGATATAATAGTCTTTTTTTTGTATATTTTTTCAAGATTTCAAGGTATAGGGCTTTAATTTTTTTCTTAAGTACATATTTTTATATCATCTATTTTGACAAAAAGTAATATTTTATAATTTATATTTGAAGCACTAATTTCGTGATTTTCCATTTTTTAATTAAAATGTAACTTTGTTTTATAATCACTTATAATATTTAAAAAAAAACCTTATCCGCACCTCAATGGTGCATAGGGCACTACGTCATATAAACGCAGTGTTATCTTGATCGTTTACACGTGACGGAAAGGCGATCAGCCCTCCGCTTCAGGTACCAGTCCAGGGTAATATTGAATAAATATGACAGTGAAAAAATCACTTATATTTATTTTACCCCCCTTGGGAATCGAACCCGGGACCTGGAGGTTCTGGAGAACGGTAGCCGAGCGTGCTGACCATTACACTACGGAGGCGAACATTTTACTGTAACTTAATTTAACTGTAACTTAATTATAATGTCTTCCGGTTTCGAAGCTAACCGCCTCTTTATCAAGACTGATTAGTACTAAATGATAGTATTAATTAGTATACCCAAGATATACGTCTAATTTGAAAAATGTATCAAGTTTATTTAATTGATATATCAAATATAGATAAAAAAATACAGAAGTCTGGACATTTACAGGGCTTATGGCTTGTCAAAGATTAGTACTAAATGATAGTATTAATCAGTCTTGATACAGAAGCGGTTAGCTTCAAATCCTGTAGACATTATAATTAAGTATTATTTTTTGATATCTCATCAAAGATGAAGAAGAATATGGAAGTCTGGGCATTTACGGGGCTTACGACCGTCATAGGCTGGTTTAAGTGATCACTTTACACACGTGTAACATTCACCAATTCTACCCATTATTGACAACCACACTACTCAAATTCTTGGAAGTTCTATATATATGAACCGATTTAGAAACCTTGTTCATGAATCACTAGAACTTCACTAGAGACATCTATTGGTGAGATGTAAATATTATACTAATATAAGAGTTTCTGCTTAATAAAAAGCTTCTTTACATGTAAATATTATACTAATATAAGAGTTTCTGCTTAATAAAAAGCTTCTTTACATCTCACCAATAGATGTCTCTAGTGAAGTTCTAGTGATTCATGAACAAGGTTTCTAAATCGGTTCATATGTATAGAACTTCCAAGAATTTGAGTAGTGTGGTTGTCAATAATGGGTAGAATTGGTGAATGTTACACGTGTGTAAAGTGATCAGTTAAACCAGCCTATGACGGTCGTCAGCCCCGTAAATGCCCATACTTCCATATTCTTCTTCATCTTTGATGAGATGTCAAAAGATAATATAAAATTCCTGATGAAATGATCCATATTCTCTGATGAGATATCAAAAAATACTATGAAAATAACTCCTGTAATTGGAGATAATCCAGATTTTGTGAACAAGTATTTGGACACACTCAAAATGTTGTTTATAATTAAGTTATAATAAAGGATTTTAAAACAAAGTTACTATATGACTGTATTAATCAGTCTTGATAAAGAAGCGGTTAGCTTCGAAACCGGTAGATATTATAATTTAGTTATAATATAATATTTATAGGGATTAAAAAAAACATTTTAATTACTAATAATACTTGAATTTTGTTTTGTTATGTTTAAAACATTTGAATTCCTACACAGTAAAGCTATTTATTTTATAAATAATAAAAGTACTACTAACTATTGTACTAGAAATGTAATGTCACGTATAACGTGACAAAAAGCATAAATTTGGCTCATGTTGTGTTGGGACGCATAGCATGAAGCCAGACGTTAATAAATATTCTCACACGTAAATGGCTACGTTTCCTAAATATGGCCACTTCATTGAGAAATTAGGGGAGGCTATTTGATCATAAAGTATAGGATCTTACTTTAAATTTATTGTATGTTGGAATTAATCCGACTAATTATGTCTATTAATTGAGACCAATCCGATTGGTTATGACTATGGATTGAGAGTAATCCGACAAATTATGTCTACTAATTGAAACCAATCCGATTAATTATGACTATGGATTGAGACTAATCCGACTAATTATGTCTACTTATTGAGACCAATCCGATTAATTATGACTATGGATTGAGACTAATCTGACTAATTATGTCTACTTATTGAGACCAATCCGATTAATTATGACTATGGATCGAGACTAATCCGACTAATTATGTCTACTAATTGAGACCAATCCGATTAATTATGACTATGGATTGAGACTCATTCGACTAATTGTGTATATTGATTGAAACTGATCCGACGAAATATGTCTGTTGATTAAGACTAATCCGACTAATTATGTCTACTAATTGAGACCAATCCGATTAATTATGACTATGGATTGAGACTCATTCGACTAATTATTTATAGATATTGATCGAGACTGATCCGACTAAATATGTCTGTTGATTGAGGCTAATCCGACTAATTATACCCATGCATTGAGGTTAATTTCAATAATAATGTCTTTGCATTGAGACTGATCCGATTGATTATGTATATCGATGGACACTAATCCGACTTATTATGTTTATGAAGTAGACTAATTCCCACATTGTATGCATTTTAGACTAATCCAAATAATTTTGTCTTTTTATTTAGAATAATCGTACTAATTATGTTCATGCTATTAACATTTGTGTGGAGAATAACACTACTTAAATATAAAAATATGAGGACCATTTAGGATAAACAAATGAGATAAGTTTGAATGATTCCATACAGAAGATAACGCTTTAACTATGCTGTGAAGATAACTTAAATTAAATTAAATACGTACTTTGTTTTTAACCACTTTTATAATATCTTCATTGACAAAACACAGCTATTTTCGACAAATACCTTGTGTTTATCAATGAAGTTGTAATCGTATTTTCGAAAAGCGTTTTTACGAGGTTGACCCAGGAATTGAACCCGATAACATATGCGCGATAGTATAACATGATAACCACTACGCTAGGAATAAATGTAAATATATCTGATACTATCGAGTCACCCTGTACCTACTTCACAAATTCAAATAATATCAAATTATTAAAGGAATATTTTTTCCCCTCGAAGTGAGGGGAAGGCTTCGTTTTTTTTTCGCCCGTCAGTCAAAATTATTCAAAACAATATTATCATAATCGAAAATACGAATGGAAAACAACAATATTAAAATAATTTATTCGTTTTTTACGTTTTTTTTCATCTTTTCAATCGCTTCTTTATTACTTGGAAAATAGGTTTTAGGGGCATTTCAGCGTGGTAACTTCATGTTTTTCTTTTACCACAAACATTTTACTTAGTATAAATTTATAAATAATTTACAAACACAAGAAGTATTATTTTTTTTCTTCTTTAGTTAGCTTATATTACATTTAAAATAAACTATTTTTTATACTTAATTTATATCATATATGGTATATATTTACATCTTCCTACAGTAAGGAAAATAAATATTTTAAAATTCTCTTTCAGACTTTTTTCATTCTTCATACATTCATTTTCATACATTTTCAAACCCTTATACATTTTTATTTATTTATTTTATTTTTTATTTTTTTTATTTATTTATTTTTATAAATCACAATTTTTAACATATATTAAAAATAAAAATAAAAAGTTATTTTGCAGAGACCCACCAAGCCACCTTGTGTGTCTTGTCGGTGGTATAATAGGTATAATTTTGCGACAGTCTTATTTTATTCTTATTTCTAGTACAAAGTCTTATGTTAACGACTTTTTTTTATTTATAAAGTTTTTTATCCATCTTTTATATATCTAGGTATATACTTTCTCAGTCATTCTCTCGTTATCCATTCGCTCTACATATCCAAACTAACTTAAAGGACTGTTCTTAATCTTTTCAGTTATCCCTAGTTCAACTTTACATTCTTTTTCCTTTCTTTCTTTAGTCCAAATGTAATTTGAATATTTTCATTACTTTCTTACGAAGGATCGTCCTTAAAACATATGTTGAATATGTAGAGTATGTAGCTGTTTTGGGGCATAATGTGTGGGATAATGTTAGCAATTCATCACCTCCTTTTGTTAGTTAACGTGCAGATATAGATGTAGATGTAGATGTAAATATAGATGAGTTAGAAGACAGGAATGTAAGTGTACATTCCTGTCTTCCACAGTGTGATTCAGATTTTCATTAAACCCTTAATAAGATTTTAGGCCACCTATGTATTTTTATTGTTGAGTTAGATTATAATTGCATAATGAAGCGGCTAAAATTAATAAGTCTTAGTGATAGAAGGGTAATTACTGATATGTTAAATAAAATTCTTAACAATTTTTTGGACAGCCCTGATCTCCTAAATCAAATAAAACTTGGCATGCGTCGAAAAGGTACTAGGCAAAAATCTGTATTCGCAGTATTTGTACATAATGCAAACTATGCCATGTTCTCTCCGATTCCGCGGCTTCACATGGTAGTCAATGCTTTTGAAAGTATATATTTATTTTATATATTGTTATCTACCTTGAAGTCTGTACTTTCTCAGCATTTCTTCTCCATGTTATAAAGGATAAATTTAAACGTTTTGTTTCACTCTCTCTCGCTGCTCACTGATAGTGTGTGAAGGAGACGTGTATTTACCAGTGCTTACTATTTGTTATTTTATTATTATTTTATGTTTAAGACTTTTCGTTTTCTATTAGTGTATTTTTATATAAGATACTGTATATATGTATTATAATCAAGGCTTTAGCCGTTCAATAAATAAAAAAATAAATTTTGATTTTCACGATTTTCTCCGTTAGTCTATTAAGTATTCTTCTTCTGTATTCATCTTCTTCCGAATGGTGCACAAGGGACTGGGATAGCGCTGTGTTGAAACATGCAATCGAAAACATTTTAAATGCTAAGTGATGAAGTTGTCAAGAAACACACTGTCCACCATGAGCTACATTAAGTTTATGTGTTTTATTGTTACGTTCAACACATGGCGCTGATTTTGATGTGGAAAAATATCGCTCACTCCTTTCAACAATGTCATATATCAAAAATCGTAAATTTTCAGTTGTGCATGTTTTTGGAATGCCCAAAAAATGTACTATATCCCAGAAAAGGCGGCATATTTTTAACTTAATATTTACCCGCTACAGGGCAGAAAGTGTTGTTTTTGCATTTTGAAGAAAAGGTATTGCTTAATTATTTTTATAAATAAAGTAAATATTTTTCAAATAGATAAAAAATATTCAGGTTTTACCTAAAAAGATGTGTTGCACAGTAAAAAGTTTAATAAGTGGCTTGAACATTGTATTATATTTTTTAACTTTAAAAACGATCTCTTTAAATTTTTTTTTATATGTGACGTTGTTGAAAGGAGTGAGCGATAAATTATGAAAAATTCCCATATTAGATGAAAAACGCACGTTTTTTCGAATTCAAGGTTGAGTCAAAATTTCAAAGCAATCGGTGAATAACTTTAGGGGATTTAAAAGTTTGAGCAAACATTTCATGTTTAATTAATAAAATAAAGATAAATAAATAGATGTACCGTGAAATGAGTAGATGTGAAAAGTAAATAAAAATGTATAAATCACTAAAAAAAAAATAGCCAAAAGTTTGTGTAATCTAAAATTAAATAATTTCGAGATACCACATTTTCTATGTATCAGAGAGAGGAACCAAGAAGGAGAACTAGTGTATTGATGTTTTTATTTAAAATATACAACACAAAAGCTTAGTAATATGAAATAATGTATTGTCTACATTTTAATAAACAAGTATATTACGTTTTCTGTGAATGGGCCTAAGAAACGTCCACAAAAATATAAGCCACCCTGTATTTGAATAATATCCCACTTAATCCTTGTATGGATGTTGGAGCCTGAATAATGTATGCCTATTGTGACGACTGTGTGAATTATTAATATCCGGATAAGAAAATTATCAAAATTTTTGGTGTCTAAATACTTTTTTCATATTATTTATTAAAAAAAATAAAAAGAAAAAAAAAAACTCCTAAAATTGGTTATAATCCAGATTTACGAACAAGTATTTGGACACACTCAAAATGTACTAAATAAATTATCTGGTCAAATTTTAAAGTTGAAATAATAAAATAAAAAGGATATTTTCTGGCGTTTCTCGTGTATGTGATTATTATCCAGGATTCGGACCTCACATACAAATAAAATTGTTCCCACTGAATAAAAAAGCTTCTTCATCTTACCAATAGATGTCTCTAGTGAAAATTCTAGTGATTCTTGTATAGTGTTTCGAAATTGGAATATATATATAGAACTTCCAAGAATTTGAGCAGTGTAGCTGTCAATCATGGGTAGAGTTGGTGAATGTTACACACATGTAAAGTGATCACTTAAAACAGCCTGTGACGGTCGAAAACCCCGTAAATGCCCAGAACTCCATATTTTATTCATCTTCATCTTTGTTGAGATGTCAAAAAACAATATTGTTTACAAATGATTTTATGGATAATAGAAAAAGGTTCTACAGCTTTATTGAAAGTAATCAAAGTTCTTTTGACCTAAAAAGTTATTTTTTAAGTCTGATGTGTTGTAATGGTATTACATTAAATTTATTTTTATTAAAATTGCATAATTCGTTTTTAAAATAACATAAATTAAACAACTTTTTAAATAACTTGCCAGGTTAGCGTAATATATATATTTTTCAGGGTGAAGAGTCAAAGTTACCAAAAGATTTATTATAAAATCATTGACTGGGTGTATTTTTTTTCCGCCAAGGCAAGCCAGTATCGGTAATATTTTGGACTGTGGTCAATAGAATAGTTATTCAGTATTATAAAAATAAATTAGAATCCTAAAATATGAAAATTTGAAAAACTGGCATTAAAAGCACTGATCTAAAGCGTAGATGTTCATAAAAAAATATGTTGTTCATTAGAAAATTCATAAATGTGGAATGTTTGTTTGTAAACGAGTGTATTTAATTTTTAACAAAATAAATAAAATTTATTTTAAAATCTATCAATGCATACGAAAGTCCACTAATGACAGTTACCCCCGATGTGCTTAGTAAGCAATATAGGAGCTTTAAGGATATTATGCATAACTCGAGTAAAGGATTGAGTGAGGTATAAGTCAAGTCGATGGATAAGAGCTACCCTTGTATATTCCACTTCAGACGAAATAAGCACTTTTGTGTTTGAAGCACTACATACATTTAAATAAGGCACTAAGTAGGTACCTACCAATGATGTCAAAAAGAGAAAAACGAGGAAATAAAAGTGGCTAAGTACTAAAATACCTGATTCATTCCATTTCATTCAAACCCTTATTCGCACTCGATGGTGCATAGGGCACTGCGTCATATAAATCGGTTTCATGGGAATCGGTGAAAAATATTAGGTGATTTAAGATTGTAAACCACATTTTAACCATATTTAAAAAAAAAAAAAACTTTTAACAGTAGGGAGTTGCTCTTACATTCAACAGATGGCGCTGCCATTACTGTGAGAAAGCATGTTTTTTCTTGCCACAGGTACTTGTATAAAGAAGTTAAGACAAAATTTGAAAGCAATAGCTTTAGGAAATTAAAATTTTAAACTAACGAAAATTTTCATTTTTATTTCAACAGAAGAGTTCTAATATTTTCGATATTGAACTAGGCTGAAATAGAAAAGGAATTCTCAGCTATACAACCATTATTTAAAACAAAAATAGGCATTAATCTTTCTACTGAAGTAGACACGAATGATTTATAGTTCATTCTCTAAAGATTATTACGATTGAATCGAAGACTGAAAAGTCTAAACCAGTGGTCGGCGAACTTATAAGCACAATTTTTTTATTATTTAAACTTCATGTACCTACAGAAAAGAAATATGTACGTTGACGAACTTATTACTAAATATCTTATAAACCAAAAACAAACAATTCTTGAATGTTTTTCGCAGATACTTTGTAGCACATTTTATAAACTTTATAGAATAAAACAACTTTGTTTTAACATAACTATGAGTATTTCAATGTTTTAGAATTAGTACATAAACCTTGATGATGACAAGGCTCTTGTCGAAACCGGTTGGACAAAGTGTACTAACAAAAAGTGGTTAAAACAAACTTGTTTTATTTTATAAAGTTCAAAAACACACAAGCTCAAAACATTTGGTACCCTATATATAGTTGTTTGCAATCAGAGGGTAGATAGTGCTTGAACATAAAAAAAAAACAAAAATTACAAATTACTACTGTATTAATAAAACAACTACTTTGAATATGTTTTTATATATATTTTTTAGATTAAAGTTTTGTACTGACATTTCTTGGTGGAACTGCATTTTATAGAATAAAATAACAGCTGTGTAATTTCATGTGGAAAAAATTATAAAGGTATAATTTCATTCTTTATTTTTTTTATTAATTAAAATAACAAATTAATGATAACTAGGAAGGCAAAGAAAAAAGGGAGTTTAGGAAAGGAGGAAGCGGGAAAAGCTAAGGGATGAGATGAGATCATCCGGAGCATTGGTCTGTATGTTCCCGATAGTTACCTAAGATAGCATTGATACAGATTGTTTCACATTCCTATACACAGGACCAACCTGCCGATGGTTATGCCTGTAGGAAGAGCTACCGCTATGTTGAACAATATCTCATTGGATATTGATCTGTTTCATATGTCTGAAGGAATTTTCCGAAGCGGCATTCTTTTACACCTTTAGCAATAGTACTCTTGGATATTTTCGATTTTAAGGTATACGCTTTAAAATTTTTAGTTTGTAATATACATCGCTCACTCCTTTCAAGAACGTCATAAATCAAAAAACTTGATTTTTCAGGAGAACGTTTTTAAAGTTTAAAAATATAACACTATGTACTAAAAATAAATATCAAGCCACTTATTGAACTTTTTACTGTGCAACAGATCTTTTTAGGTAAAACCTGAAGGTTTTTTCTCCATTTGAAAAATATTTGGTATATTTCAAAAAATAATTAAACAACACCTTTTCTTCAAAATGCAAAAACAACACTTTCTGCCCTGTAGCGGGTAAATATTAAGTTAAAAATATGCCTCTTTTGCTGGGATATAGTACATTTTCTGGGCATTCCGAAAACATGCAGAACTGAAAATTGTAAATTTTTGATTTATGACGTTCTTGAAAGGAGTGAGCGATATGTTAATTGAAAAAAAATTGAATCGGATTCAGATATAATTTTTTCTTGATAACCGAATCTATTTGCAATTCTAGTACATCTTCATTATAATTTCAGACCTTTATTAAATTACGAGTATACTGAATAAAACTTGATTTCACAAGTAATACGCATTTTCTAAATTAAAAGAAATACATTTGAAAGTAAGGTATCCATAAGAACGCTAATTATTTCAAATAATGTCCTTGCATCCCCTTTGAAAGTTTGATTAAGTCAGGTTTTTATGGCGTTATTTTTACCACGGTTACAATTTCTCGCCAGTAAGATGATTTCTCAGTTTGCTTTTAATAAGGTTCAAGCTTTAAAAATATTGTTCGCATGAATACTTACAGTCGAAGAGCCTTCTCGCAGATATTTGTGCCGGTGTCACATTTAAAATGTCAAAGAGTCATGTGGCTCCCAAGCCACACTTTGCCGACCTATGGCCTAATCTATAAAAAAACGCTTAGGAGCTTTTTGTGTGAAAGACCAGTTTAAAAATAATCCGAATAAAAATGATGACGCGATGAAATACGCTTTTTCTAATACTTTGGCAAAAGTTGGTAAAGATTGGATAATCGGTTTAAGTTGAGAATATAATTGGATAGTTTTTACTTATAACTTCATTAACCAAGTTAAAAGTAGTTGTAAGTAAAGTCCGCCACCGTGAAGAGGTTAGCACGTTTGGCTACCGCATTGGAGGTTCCAGGATCGATTTTCAGGGGGCCAAAATAAATATCTTGTCTCCCCTGGCTTGGAATCAATTTCCAAGAAGCAAATGAATAAATAAATTAACAATGTTTAAGTCTGTCCAAATCCTTGTGAACAAATCTTCCAATCGACAGTTATTTTTACATTTTTACAACTCAACACGAAGAAGAATATGGAAGTCTTGAAATTAACAAGTATTACGATCCATTAAGTAATGGAAATAAGGGTCTCGGCTTAAAACGATTATTCAAATCAACCATAGACGCTGTTGTGAACTCACACAAGAAGTGACGTGTGAATTATATGATAAAGTAAACATCCAGACTTTTATATTTTTCTTCATCGATGTTGAGATGTCAATATGTAGAAATCACATTTCAACTATACAACTGTTAATGTAACACGTGTATAAAGTGATCACTAGACCAGCCTATGACAGGTCATTAACCCAGTAAATACCCAGACTTCTAATTTCTTCCTCATCAATGTAGAAATGTAAACATTAAGAATTATATTTCACTATACAACTGTTAATGTTACACGTGTATAAATTGTTCACTTAAACTAGCCTATGACAAGTTGTTAGCCCTGTAAATACACAGACTTCCTTATTATTCTCCACCTATTTAGAGATGTCAATATGTAGAATTACTTCCCGACTGTACGACTGTTACTGTTACACGTGCATAATGTGATAACTTAAAACAACATATGACAGGTCAATAGCCTTGTTAATACCCAGACTTCTAAAGTTTTCTTTATTTTTATTGTGATAACAATATATAAAAAATCCTAGCAATATTTTAAAAAATCATAGTAACATATAAAAAAGTCCAAAAAATACATTTAAAAAATCTAGCAAAATTTTAAAAAATCCCCTGAAAATTGAAACAATATATGAAAAGATATTATTAAAAAATTCTAATAATTTATGAAAAAAGTCCTAGCAATACATAAAAAAATCATAAAAAATACTAGCAATATATAAAAAAATCCCATAAAAAATTGAGGCAATACATAAAAAGTCATGGCAATGTACAAAAAAAGTCCTGGCAATACATAAAAAAATTCTAGCAATATAATCAAAATCCTAGTAATATATCAAAAAAGTCCTAGCTATACATAAAAAAATTCTAGCAATATGTAAAAAATCCTTTATAAAACCTAGCAATTAATTTTAAAAATTATGGCAATTCATTCAAAAAAGCCTAAGCAAACCTAGATTCGTTATTTGTGTGTGATATAGGCGCACTCAAAATATTGTAAATTACATTCCGACTAATTTTGACGAGTAGTATTTCCAGACTATAAGACGTCTGTTTTATTAAAAGTTATATATTTGGCAGAGTTTCCAGCTAAATAGGTTAAGATTGGCATCGAAGACTACGCCACTGGATTGACCTAATCGAGTTAAAAGTTTAATAAGTTCAGTGATTGAAATGTCAAGAATTCGGGGCACGTAAATTATTCATTGAAAAAGCTCCAATACTTTCCAGGCGAGTTAAAAACTTAGGGGTGCGTTCGGAAAATATGATAAATTAAAAATTATGATTTCCAGCTAATTGTTCATATATTTTTTAATATTATTATGCAATGTGCAAAACCAATATGTTTTTTCTTGAAAATTGTGTATGTTTTTTCAATAATATTATTACTCAGAGCAATACCAATATTTGAATGTACCCAATGAATAATGATATATTAAATAAATATTATATTTAGTGAATTGTATATGTTTTTTAAAAATATCATTACTGGGATCAATATTAATATCTGAATGTACCCAATTAGTATTGATTTATTGAAAATGATTATTTCTAGCTAATTGGATATGTTTCAAAAAAATATCATTACTTAATGAACAATACCAATATTTTAAAGTATTCAATTAATAATGATAAAATACAAATAATTATTTCCAACAAATTGTTTATTAATATATTTTTTAAGATAATTTTTAATAGAGCAATCAATATAACACTGCATAGACGCGATGCAGTGTCCTATACACCATTTGATGCGGATAAGGGTTAGGAGACCTTAGTATTTCATACAAACAATTTTTTTCCTTATCTGCTAAATCATTTAATACTTTGAAAAATACAATAAATAAAAAATATATTACATAAATCTAGGCTGTATTACATGGGATGGAGAGATACTTTAAAAATACATCTATAAGTGTTAACCTTTAAAGGTTGAAAGCGTTCACAAAAGCTCATTGTTGCGGTTGTGGCTGTTCGTGACTCCTGGGTATTTAATATTTAAAAGATGGTATGTTTTTCATTCAACTACGTTGGCGAAGCTACCGGGTTTGGTGATGATCAGTCTAGACTGATTAATTGTATAAAACGGTCGAGTAGAAAATATCATAGAGCTAAAAAAATGCTCGTATATCTGTTTGTTTACATTTTACCTGGAATATCAGCTCTCACCTGCTCAGATATATCCCAATCTTCGGATCAAACAACCTGGACAACGGATGAGATAAGAAATATGACGGGAGAAGAAGTCGCAAAGTGCGTGTTAGAACTTGGTAAAATCCAACTACCAAAAGAACAAGCCAAAATAATCTGGAAAGAACTTATAGATTTCTACGGAGGTCCTGGAGAAATACCAGAGGAGAAATTAAACATCCTTCATTGGATAACAGTAGCAATAGAACCAGATCATCTGAACAACATGACGTTATCAAGTATTGACGTTATAGAAAATTTTGGGCTCTTCTACGACTTATCCACGTCACAGTTGTCAGCTATAGCGAAAAGAGTCAAAGAAGACTGGGGTGATAAATCACCAGCAGACTACACTTCTTACGATCTTACTGCATTGCGACAGATAATTTGTGCTTTCAAACCTTCAGAAATTCTCAAAATCCACGCATTGGCTTACAAAGATGCTGCTATCGCATTGGGATCCCTTAAACGATGTCCTCTAGACATTCTCGAGGCTTTAGCTATCCTAGCGATGGATGAGAAAGCCTTCGGACCCCCAGAATTTTGGGTGGAGTCTACAATCAGCAAAATTGGAGTCGTCATGGATGGACTCACAGCAGATAAATTAAGACGGATACCCGAAGAGTTGCTCAAACGGTCCAAAGTGGGAATAGAAAAAGCTATGAGGAAATCCAACAAAAAAGCAAAGGATGCCATAAAAGAAGACCAAAATGTAAACGATATGAAAAAGGTTGCTTTACCCTAGATTAGGGGACACATAATATTTTTCGTGTTTTTTTTTTCACTTCCTGATAACATTAATATTAAGTGCTGTATTAAGTGCTACGCTAAACAGCGGTCAATATGGACGTCGAGTCTTTATCAACTTGATAGTTTGTTTATAGATTTGAAACAATATATATATATATATATATATATATATATATATATATATATATATATATATATATATATATATATATATATATATATATATATATATATATATATATATATATATATATATATATATATATATATATATATATATATATATATATATATATATATATATATATATATATATATATATATATATATATATATATATATATATATATATATATATATATATATATATATATATATATATATGTATATATAAATATTTTTAAATATATATATATATATATATATATATATATATATATATGTATATATATATATATATATATATATATATATATATATATATATATAAATATATATATATATATATATATATATATATATATATATATATATATATATATATATATATATATATATATATATATATATATATATATATATATTTATATATATATATATTTATATATATATATATATATATATATATATATATATATATATATATATATATATATATATATATATATATATATATAAAAATATATATATATATATATATATATATATATATATATATATATATATATATATATATATATATATATATATATATATATATATATATATATATATATATATATATATATATATATATATAAATATATACATATATATACCCTTATACGCACCCCAACGGTGCAGGGCACTGCTTCAAATATACGCAGTGTTATCTTGATTGTTTACACATGAAGGAAAGGTGATCAGCCCTCCGCTTCAGGTACCAGTCCAGGTTAACATTGAATAAATATTACAGTGAAAAAATCACTTATATTTATTTGACCCCCCTGAGAATCGAACCCGGGACCTCCAGAACGGTAGCCGAGCGGGCCTAGTCCGTGTAATGAAACAATTGTAACATTTATAAATTTTTTAATTGTTTTATGATTTTTTAACAATAAATCACAATTTAGTAGACTCGAAAAATCATTGTTTGATTTTAACATTTAATATTTAAACTTGATAATTATTTTGTATCCATGTCGTAAATTTTACGATATGTCTTGGGCAGCTCTAAAGTGATATTTTCCAAATGAAATTCAATTTAAAAAAATTAAGTCAACTGTATATTTTATGGTTTTGAGAATTCTCGAGTTTTTGAGTTGATTCAAGTTTTCTTTGTACGCCGTCTGCAAACTTTTTATTTAACATCCTGAAAATTGTAATTTAGTTGATTGTGTAAGTTATTCATCTTCCCCTGAAATTACAAAAGCTCTGAAAAATAGGGATGAACTCCGATAATTTGTTTACTTTTATTTAAAAGCATTGTCCCCTTTTTATTGACATTCTTACGTTTAAATTCCAATTAATGGAAAATTTTAAATGAAAAAAAACATATCAGATGTATGAATACAGCTAAAGTTTTTCATTCTTACCCTTATACGCACCCAGTGGTGCATATGGCACTGAATCGTATTGACGCAGCGTTATCTTGATCGTTACTTACATGAAGACAAGGCGCTTCAGGTACCAGTCCAGGGTAATATTAAATAGTAATATTGATTTACGCCCCCCCCCCTACGAATCGAATCCTCGGGACCTCTAGCATGGTAGCTAAACACTCTGCATAAAAATGGAAAATCATGTTTTCAGGCGTCTCCCAGTATGCAAAATAATCAGGTAAGGATCTGGAATACATCTAAGTAAAAGAGTCTCTACTAAATAAAAGCGTTCTCAAGGCAACCATAAATGACTGCCGTGAACTCAAGCGTAAAGTGTCACGAAATTTATGATAAATGCACAAATTGATGAGTTCCAATTTTTTCTGCTATACTACATGCATGAATTTCATAAGTATATTTTTTTTAAATCATTGATAAATTAATTAATTGATTCGGCAGTCGTCACTTTGTGATAATATCTATCAACTTTTAATTTAAGTTTAATTTGGTAAATACCACTTTTGCTTAAAATATATTGTGAAAAGCAATTTGATGCATTCCGCATCATTTTACAACGCCGTATGACAACCATACGTTATTTGCATGCATCGTAACACGTCACAAAATAGATTTTAAGAAATGGTGGTATTTACCAAGTAAAACTTGAATTATCCGCCTCCATAGTGTAATGGTCAGCACGCTCGACTATCATTCTGGAGGTCCCGGGTTCGATTCCCAGGGGGGGTCAAATAAATATAAGTGATTTTTTCACTCTTATATTTATCAGTATCACCCTGGACTGGTATCTGAAGCGGAGGGCTGATCACCTTTCCTTCATGTGTTAACGATCAAGATAACACTGCGTTTATATGCAGTGCTCTATGCACCATTGGGGTGCGGATAAGGGTTTGAAGAAGAAAACTTGAATTAAAAACAAACAAATTAAGTTTGATTTTTTTAACAACGTTTTTGAAACACAATTTTCGGATGGAAACATCAATCTCCAAGTGATGTCTTTATTTATCTTTTAGACAAAGTGTAATTTATTCAAAATAAAGTTATTTATTTCATTCTGTGTAATGTTTGAACTACGGTTTCTAAACTAATCGAATTCTATCAATCTATTTCGAGTTTCAGACGATCCAATTATTTTCCAGACTAAAAGTGGGAGCAAAATATTCACGATATTTTAGATGACTCCAAATCTTTATTCACGAAATCTGGATTGTAACGTACTTAGGAGTTTACAAATATATTTTCTTCTTCTTCTTATAGATCCTAGGACTGGCAGCTATCACACCATCACTTTAGAGATCTTTTAGTCAGTCTCCTTCCGTTTGGATTCTCTTGAAGAGCTATTCGGAGCAGTCTTTTTTCTTGCATTTCAATGAAAGATTAATGACATATGTAGGAGTTTCAAAAAATTGAGTAGAGCGGTTGTCAATCATGGGTAGAATGATGATAAGATAGGTTTAAAGCCCTGTAAATACCCTGACTTCCATATTCTTCTATTCTATTCTCCATCTATGTTAATTTAGCCGGCTCGATCAGTTGGACTGAAATCAGTTGATTGTTAAGATATATATATATATATATATATATATATATATATATATATATATATATATATATATATATAAATATACATATATATATATTTATATTTATATATATATATATATATATATATATATATATATATATATATATATATATATATATATATATATATATATATATATATATATATATATATATATATATATATATATATATATATATATATATATATATATATATATATATATATATATATATATATATATATATATATATATATATATATATATATATATATATATATATATATATATATATATATATATATATATATATATATATATATATATATATATATATATATATATATATATATATATATATATATATATATATATAAATATTTAAACTTATAGATGTATATTTATTTTATTTTAAGCTTTTTAATTTTTTAAAAGTTATATTTTAGGCACAAAGATATATTTTTTATATTTTATTAGTTACTTGTATTATGGTTTCGGCGTGGCCTTGTTGAGCCGAAATACTTACATGTTTATACAATATAGTTAATACAATATTGTAGGTTATATGTAAAATATAGGGTTTTTTTTATATTTTTTTTTCAAACTACCAGATTTTATACATTACAAGAAATAAAGTAAAAAGGTTATAAAATAAAAATAAAATACAAGAATTAAGCATGGACTCTAATAAAGTATGTTTCCACCTTGTCCCTACTTACGAAGAGCAACCATCGACGGACACTGTTCTTTAAAGCATAAGCTTTTGGAATTCTCAATAGTTAAACCTTTGTGCTTCAAGTCATTTTACTGAGGCGGTAAAATAACATCCCACCTCTCATATCTGTGTATGAAAAAGGTGGGGTATTTTTAATACCACCGTGCTCTAAATAGTTAAAATGTTAAAAAAAATCATCATAAATTGTTTATAGCATCTTTCAAGGTCTAACTACGAAGTGACGTAGGCGAGATAAATAAACACGGGCAGATCTTTCATACTGTTTAAATATTGTAATTAAATGACTCGATCCTTGAGATATTTCGTCTAATTGAGCAGTAAATTATGTCTATTCAAAGGCTTCAAATTATCGAGCCTCCAGCGCAAAATATAATTATCACCCCTAAATCAATATGGCCTGTCATCTAAGCAATGAATAATGATTGGTTTGAACAACATAAACTGCCTCGTCAGAACTATTCTGTCACCAGCGTAGGCTGGAAGACCCATAATTAGATTTGGAAAATAAAATAAAATAAAATATCTAGGGGTAACAATAGACCAACATTTAAAATATCACAACCACTCCAAACCAATTTTTAACAGAAAAATTCACCATTTCAATAGACGAAGACATAATAAAATAGATGTGGAGCTGATCCACACGGCTGAGTTTGGAGCAAGGTCCTTATAACATATTTTTTCTCCATCTTATTACTCATTACTGAGGGTTGTGACCCTTGTGGAAGCAATGACTCTCCTCCAGTTATCCCTTGACTGCGCTGCACGTAGCGCTCAAACCACCGAGGTGCCTTAACTTGATCGGTCCATCGTGTGGCGATCTTCCTCTCCCTCTCTTCCCCTCCAGGCTACAGATCACAACCAGTCATCCCATATATATCGATCAATCTTGTGACCCAGTACATGTGAGTTCACAACAGCCATCTATGTTGGAATGAAGTAAGCTTTTATTAAAAAGATATTATTTTTTACGTTTGCGTCATGATCAGTTTTAAGAACTAATATGATATCATCATTAATTGAAAATGCAGTTTATATTTTTTACCACTTTTTTTATTAAATAATACATTGTTTCAAAATTCTTCACCTTTGCTTTCCATTTTTCCTTTGTTTTCAAACTCCGCCCCTTGACTAACCCTTTCCCTAATTTCCCCTCTCCTTATTTATAGAACAGTTTTATATTTTATATTTTAGCTATTATACAGACCTGAATGACGGAAGCTTAACTTCTGAAACATGTAGTCTATAATAAAACTCAAGTGGTAAAAAACAAGTGTTTTTTTTAATCACTGTAACATGTCTTACCACAAAGTTAATGCCGAAACAGTTTATATTTTCACTTGATGTTCTCGAAACTGGTCTTCTTTACATTAATAAACTTAAAAGTGGTCTTAAACAAGTATTTTATGATAGTAATACATGTATTTAAAGCGTTTAAAATATTGCTCGAAAAATTGTCACACGTCCTAAAATTTCAGTGTAATCTCAAAATTATTTCTTCCTAAACAGGGCCAGAATAATGTTTTAACGATTAAAATAACGCTATTTGTACAAAAAGGTTGAGGTTAGCTTTACGTTTAAATATATAAATACGGTCAGCTCACGTTTGACCGAAACTCCAATTTGCGTAACCTAAGCGTGTTCCCATCGCTAAATTAATTTAATATCACCGTAAAAGTATAATTTTACAGATTTTAAAGCTTTTACGAAGCCATTCTGATGGCAAAGTAATATTTAAAACAAAAGCTTTGGAAAGCTAACCGGTTCGTTGTTAATTAGATTCGTTAACGGTTACGTTCAACCGAGCGTTACCGTAATAGTGACGGTAACATTTTAATGGAATTACATCAACGCTCCGAACTCTGCGTGATTATTTTTAAACTCAGTGGTAACTAGCAGACCGCTGTCTAAATTTTTTATGTGAAATAAAAAATAAAACATAAAATAAATTGACATATCGCTCACTCCTTTCAACAACGTCATACATAAAAAAAAAACATTTTTTTTATGTATGACGGATTTTTCGGGAGATCGTTTTTTAAGCTTGAGAATAAAATGAAATGTATTAAAAATAAATATCAAGCCACTTATTAAACTTTTTACTGTGCAACAGATCTTTTTAGGTTAAACCTGAGGGTTTTTATCCATTTGAAAAATATTTAGTTTATTTAAAGAAATAATTAAACAACACCTTTTCTACAAAATGCAAAAACAAAATGCAATAACGGGTAAATATTAAGTTAAAAGTATGCCACTTTTGCTGAGATAAAGTACATTTTCTGGGCATTCCGAAAACATGCACAACTGAAAATTATTGTTGAAAGGAGTGAGCGATATGACATACGAATGTTAACTGGAAATTTGGTTCGAGCAAGGTCTTTTAAAGAGAGCATCGAAAATAATAATATTTATTTTTTATTTAAGTAAAAAAAAACTAGCAAACTTACTAATCATCACGCAGAGGATATAGGATCACCATCATCATGGGAAGAGGATAAAGGACGCCACACCAAGCTGACTTTGAACAAAATTTTCGCCTCTTCTACATTAATACATCTTCTCACACATACACGCCGATTATTTATGTATTAATTTTAAATCAAGCACAGATTTTTTGAGTCTACCAAGTTGTATTTTATTAACAAAAACACATCAAAAAATTATATTGTGACAATTGTTGTTTATGTTGTGACGTTTGATAATGCTGTAACAAGGCGAAACAGTTGTCACAATATAATTTCTTTATGCGTTTTTGTCAATAAAATGCTACTTCGAAAAATCTGTGTTTAATTTAAAATTAATACATACATTAAAATGGAGTTCTACAAATTAAACGCTACATCAATAAATACGCCGATTATTTTTGATCCTAACCTGATCAATTTCAAGTATTTGAAATTTTGATCATGCCAAATTTTTCTCGGTAAATTTAAGTTTAAGTTTTGCTTTGTACCACTTTTTCATGAAATCTATTATGACGCGTGTTTTGAAGCATTTCGCATCATTTTAAAAACCGTATGTAAAGCTAACAGAGTTGTGTCCTTGGGACGTTGAAGTGTGAAGAGAGGGTAGGAACTATTTCATATTTTTATTTTTATTTATCAGTGGGAACATAGCAATAGGAAAATGATGCCACGGTACCTGTCTGTATACGTAGAAGGAATTTTCGCAAAATATGTAAAAAATATAAATTGTTATATTTGGCATTATCGTTTTGGAAAAACATGATTTTAATATAAAAAAAACACTAAAAATACCTATGTTGATTTTATTCCGGTATTTTTTATTTCATTTAGGTCCGCCTCCGTAGTGTAATGGTCAGCACGCTATGGTGCATAGGGCACTGCGTCATATAAACGCAGTGTTCTCTTGATCATTAACACACGAAGGAAAGGTGATCAGCCCTTCGCTTCAGATACCAGTCCAGGGTTATATATTGAATAAATCGTAGTCGTACAGGAGAAAATAACCAACTAACAAAACGTAAAATGTTCATAATATTATTAAAAAAAATAGCACTTGAAAATACCACTTTAATGAGTTTTATTTATATATACGACTAGTTTCGAAAACTGACAGATGTTTTCATCTACTGGTAAAAATTAAAACATATTTAAAGAATATTCGGATATTAGTACAAACGGAATATTCGTTCTTCAATCGTGATTAGGAGACCTTTTGATAAAACTGATAAAAAGTTTATCTTCTTCCATAAAATAAAATAAAAATAAAACGAATATTTGTCAATATTTACTGCCTCCTTTAGCTTTAAAACGCGTTAAATTATTTTTAATGTTTCGGAAATGGCGAAAAGGGTCTAAGGCTGGTTAAATGCAGTGGAAATGCGGTCTCGCAGCACATTGCGCGGAAAGTCATTATTTGATCGTGTGAAAAATGAGATTGTTAGAAGAAGATAACCGCGAAGGGCAAGATCAATACATTATCAATAGCTCTCAGAAGAAAACCAATTCATTTCAGAAAGGTACTCTACTTCTTCATCTTGTTCGTTTTACTCAGCGCACAGCATCGTGGTCTCATAGACTTTTTTTAGATGGGAGTTGGATTTATTATTTCCCTTGCTGGTTTAATTTTAATGTTTTATTATTTATAAAAGGGTTTTATCATTATTATTAACTTTGTAAAAAAATATTTTTAATATCATACAATACTAAAATTCACTAAAATTTAATTAATTTCTCAATAAAATTATATCAAATCATGGTTATCAACTCCTGCCTTCTTTTATATATAACATAACAATTTGTATAGCCTCCCACCGGTCTGATGATGTCGGTAACGACGAAACCCGGTCGCTGGTCAAATAAAAATAAAGTGGAAAAGCTAAAAATATTGGTTTTAATCTAATAATATATTAAAAATGCAATTCCATCACGAAGTGTCAGTGGATAATATAAATCTATTATTGTTTTCATATTATTTGTTGGCATCTCTTCAAAGATGAAGAAGAAAATTGTAGTCTGAGCAGTTACCACCAATTCTATCCATTACTGACAACCACACTACTCTTTTTTTTTAAATTACTTAACCTCCAATTACTAACCTTTTGTCCGCCTCCGTAGTGTAATGGTCATCACGCTCGGCTACCGTTCTGGAGGTCCCGGGTTCAATTCCCAAGGGGGGTAAAATAAATAAAAGTGATTTTTTCACTGTCATATTTATTCAATATTACCCTGGACTGGTACCTGAAGCGGAGGGCTGATCACCTTTCCTTCATGTGTAAACGATCAAGATAACACTGCGTTTATATGACGCAGTGCCCTATGCACCATTGGGGTGCGGATAAGGGTTTTATTATTATTATTAACCTCAAAGTTACTCTGAAATCTAGCTACGGCTTATGCAACACCGTTTATCATGTCCCTACCCAGGATTCAACATTATTAGTTTCATAGCCTATGCCTACTTGTGAGTGGATTTACTCTTTATGTTTAAAGTTACTATAATATCATGTAATTCATGAGTGAAAATTCTAGGCAAAAAAAAACTGGGGCTGACGACCGTCATAGGCTGGTTTAAGTGATCACTTTACACACATCTAACATTCACCAATTCTACCCATTATTGACAACCACACTGCTCAAATTCTTGGAAGTTCTATTTACATGAACCAATTTAGAAACCATTTTCTTGAATCACTTCACTAGAGACATCTATTGGTGAGATGCAAATAAGCTTTTTATTGAGCAGAAACTCTTATATTAGTATGTGCGGTCTGAATCCAGGATTATAATCACATACATGAGAAACGCCAGAAAATATCATTTTCATTTTATTATTTTAGCCTTATTTGACCAGTTAATTTATTTACAACATTTGACCAGTTAATTTATTTACAACATTTTGAGTGTGTCCAGATACTTGTTAAAAAATCTAGATTATCTCCAATAATAGAAGTTATTTATCATTGACTTCTTTTATCATCTCATCAAAGATGAAGAAGAATATAGAAGTCTTGGCATTTGCGGGGCTGACGACCGTCATAGGCTGGTTTAAGTGATCACTTTACACACGTGTAACATTCACCAATTTTATTATTGTTTTAATTTTTTTTATTGAAAAATAGACTAGAGTGGCGAAGGAGGTGCCATTTGTTGCTGCAGAATTGAGTCTAAAGAGAGATTTTTTTTTTCATAATAGTTTTTACTTTCCTGAGAAAATTCTTTTTGCCTATTATGCGCAAGAATTTATAGCATATCAAGTTTGTTTTAAAAATGATAGTAGATGTGTGTAGTAAATAATAAGTAAATACTCAAAAAGATAATCACTTACCAATTTATTGAGTTTTATTTAATTATAAATTACTAGTTTCGAAAACTACAGATGTTTTCACTAACAGGTGATTACAAAAACTATCGAGCAAAAAAAGTCACTTAAAAATAAAAATAAAGACTTGGTTACTAAATTTTTTATTGATTATAATGTTCACATGACTGCTTTCAAGAACTACAGTTGTTCTCATCAACAGTTAAAAATACATGCTGTTTGTATTATCCCCTGTGGATGAGAACAACTGTAGTTCTCGAAACTAGCCATGTTTACATTATATTCAACTCAAAATGTCTATAGTTCTCGAAACTGGTTGTGTTTACATGAATAAACTCAAAAGTGGTATAGTAGGAATGTTTAATCTATAAATTTAAATCATCATTTTTTTAATAGATTTATATTATCCACTGACACTTCGTGATGGAATTGCATTTTCAATTTATTATTAGATTAAAACCAATATTTTTAGCATTTCCACTTTTTTTTATTTGACCAGCGACCAGGTTTCGTCGTTACCGACATCATCAGACTGGTGAGAGGCTATACAAATTGTTATGTTATATATAAAAGAAGGCAGGGGTTGATAACAATGATTTTAATTAATTAATTTAATTTCTCAATAAATAATATAATAAAATTATTATATGTAAAATAAAAAAAGTGGATAAGCTAAAAATATTGGTTTTAATATAATAATAAATTAAATCATCATGTTATACCACAAAGTCATATTGTATATATTATAAATTAAAATAACCGCCATTTTGTTGCACTGAAACTGAATGTATCTACTGTCGGGACAGGTAAATGTCGATTTCTAAATAATCTGAATCTTCAAATAGCGAGACTCCCCTCTTAAGAGCAACGGATCTTAACCCTTTATATGAATTGCTCCGAGGGAAATTAAAGGAAAAGTTTTATAAAACTCGATGGAACTTTCCACACTGACAATGGAACTGATTTAGTAGTTTTATTGCATTTTACTCCTAAATAGTTTTTAAGAGAACTTCTCGTTGAAAACATTTTGCAAGAGGAAATAATATAATGATGTTACATAAAATAGAATTACTTTATGGAGAATCGTTGCATCAAATAAAGGTAAGTAAAATTTGATACTTTTTTATTTGATTTAAATACTTTTGACTTTTTGAATCATACAAAAATAACACGTGATCCGAAGGGGGTACCAAATGACCCCAGTTCATATTTGTGTGGAAATTGTATTACGCAGCTCGCAGCAAGTACAAACTCACCGCCAACTGAGTCTATGCGTTGGCACGTAACACTACTTCATGACTACCGGATCCAAAATAACCACACCGAAGCCATTAGCTATGAAAAAGTACTTCTAAGTAGATATTTATCATACACAAAGTGAATGATGAATGATAAGATGAATGATATGGAGAGTGTTAGATAGTGAGAAGTTCACGAAGGGTGTGAGAATGTAAGAAATCGTTGGATGGCATTGTTGGATGGGGAGGTACTTACAATAACATACTGAACTCTGTGAAAATAGTACAGAAAACAATAATTAAAGTTATTTTGAAAAAAAAAACAAATATATCCAAAATAAATATCATTTACGAAATTTCAAGTCCCAAACATAGAAACCATTTTTAAAAAAACGCGAACTCAAAAATGTAATACTAAACAATTTCAACAAAACTTCATTATTTGGGATTTAATATTTCGATAAACTCCCTAAAGAAAATTAAAAAAAAAGAAGATATAAAAATTCTTCAGAAAAAAATTAATGCCCATTATATATAAATTGTGAAAAAATATATAAAAAAAGACTATTGTACTTGAGTGTAAGTCCCTCTAAGTAAGCTAAGTCTCTTTTTTGGAGAGGCATAGCGAATCTACAACTATAAGTTTGCCATATGCATAAATGTTTAGAAATTGTATTATGTTGTGCTTAAAAATGTAACTATATAAAAAAAAAAATGACTAAAGCGGAAAAAATGAAGCTACGTAGCAATTTATCTATCTACTTACAATGTAATATTGATATATCCCATATATTAGATAAGGATTATTGGAGATATGGTACATTTTTAAGGTTTGTTCAGATAACGATTATTGACATATTTTTTTGTCGTGAGGGTCGATTGAAAAGTCAAAAGCCAAGTGATATTATTTATCTCATTATTAAAAAAAAAAATTTTTTTCTTCTTTTTCTTACGCTTATCCGTACCAAGTATTACAAGAATACTTAATCTGATTAAATAACATATAATTCGTCTTTCTTGTCAGGTATAAGTCAAGGTTATCAATATATTCAAGAGACAATAGCAAGAGACGCGTTGCAGGAGCCTGGGTGAGGATCTATCCGACATCGGTTTTGTATTAGTTCATATGAAAAATCTATTTTCCATACCATACTCTTACCCTTTTACTTTCTTCCTCACACAAACACACAATGTCACTCTCTTTTATTTTATTTTTAATCTTGTTGTTTTTTATCGTTATTATAACTTAAATGTGGAACAGTGTAATTGGCTTTATTTTTATTGATGTAACTATTTTTTATTATATACTTTTACTAAATGTAAAGTTGTACATTTCCAGAACAAATAAAAAATAATAATCTCACGGAGGTGGTATCATACATGATAAAACAAGTGAGGGACATTGGTAGCATAAACCAAGCTAGGACACAAAATGCCGAACCCTCTTCAAGTGTAACGAAAGGCCTGTTGACGACAATCGATCCGGCTTCTTTTGTCGTTTTGTAAACATCATTTAACGTCAACATGTAAAAATTCCATTAATTGATTCGGCAGTTATTTTGTGGTAAAATCTATCCATTTTTAATTAAAGTTTTAATTACTTAATACCACAAATTCTTAAAATCTACTATGACACATGTTTCGATGCATTCCGCGTCATTTTCAAACACCGTATATGAAGCAAAGTCCTTTAGACGTTGAAGGTTGAAGAGGGGATAGGAGCTGTTACGTATATTTTTTAATGTGTTTATTAATTATTTTTTATTTGTTGTATTTTATGTGTCACAATACATTTATAGAAATAGTGGTATTTAGTGATTAAAACTTAAATGAAAAAATATATAGATTTTACTACAAAGAGACTGCCGAATCAATTAATGGAATTTTTATAAGTTGGCGCTAAATAAAGTAATAATAATAATAATAATAAAACCCTTATCCGCACCCCAATGGTGCATAGGGCACTGCGTCATATAAACGCAGTGTTATCTTGATGGTTTACACATGAAGGAAAGGTGATCAGCCCTCCGCTTCAGGTACCAGTCCAGGGTAATATTGAATAAATATGACAGTAAAAAAAAAATCACTTATATTTATTTTACCCCCTTGGGAATCGAACCCGGGACCTCCAGAACGGTAGCCGAGCGTGCTGACCATTACACTACGGAGGCGGACATAAAGTATGAAACTTAAATTAAAAATGTTAATATTCTTCAATTTTTTAAAGTAACCATTTGAAGTTTTAAAGTAGTATCAAGAAACTTTACAGACATTCCTCTTTTAGGGTCATTTACTATATTGACAAAGGGGCAAGCACAACAAAATAAAACTATTGGTTGTGAGCTCGTTCCAGCGTATTTTCATAGTTATTCGAGTGTCGTGGAGAGTGTTAGAATGCTAGTAGATGTTAGTAGATGTGCTAGAAGTTATAAAGGTGGTGAAAAAATAATTTTGGATGAATGGAATATATGAAAATTAAAATAAAGTTCAAGAACAGGTAAAAAAGTGGAGTTTTCAAGTTTGAGTTGTGAAAATAATCGATCATAAAGTTACGTACGTTAGTTAAAAATATATTTTTGTTATAAAAAAGTGATAAAGAGTATAGTTGACTTGCGTGGAAATTTATCAAAAAAGCTCTTAAACAAAAAACTGTGAACAGTGTTACATTTCAAGTGCTAAGAACAAACGAATTGAATACGTGCTTTGTATTAAAAGAAATCTCAAGTGTTGCATTTTGTTGAAATAATAAAAGAATAAAAACTTTGATCGATTCGGCAGTCACTTTGTAGTAATATATCTATCCATTTTATATTTAACTTTTATTTGTAAAAAAATAACAACTTTTTTTTAATTTTTGACATCTCAATATAGAAGAAGAGTAATATGTTAATTTGGGCATTAATAGGGCTTATGACCTGTCGTAGGTTGATTAAGAGATTATTTTTTACACACGTGTAACATTCACCATTCTAACCATGAAGTAACATAAAAATGATATGATATATGTTATGTATGAACGTTTTTAGAGTTTCCAAAAACTTGTACACAAATCTAAGTTTCTGAGAGTTATTTTTACATTTATGATATCTCAACATAGATGAAGAAGTTTCCCAGAATGTAAAAATAATCCGGGGTTGGGATTTTGCATACATCCAAATAAAAAGGTCTGTGTTAAATAAAAAAAACACCTATGTTCAATTTCCTCATAACACCATAGATAGCTCCAGTGAACTCATATGATTAGCGTCATGAGATTAATGATATATGTATGAGTTTCAAAAATTTGAGTAGTGTGATTGTCAATCATGGGTAGAATGTTGAATGTTGCGCGTGTGTAATGTGATCACTTAACCGGCCTTCTTAATACCCAGATTACCATATCCTTCTTCATCTTTATTGAGATGTCAAAAATATTCGATTATTTTATTCGAGTATTAAAAACTAATCATTTATATTAATAAAAAAAAACATTGCAAATGGCAACTAAATGTGGGTTTAATGAATACGTTGCATATACTACCAAAATGTCCGCCTCCGTAGTGTAATGGTCAGCACGCTCGGCTACCGTTCTGGAGGTCCCGGGTTCGATTCCCAAGGGGGGTAAAATAAATATACGTGATTTTTTCACTGTAATATTTATTCAATATTACCATGGACTGGTATTTGAAGCGGAGGGCTGATCACCTTTCCTTCATATGTAAACGATCAAGATAACACTGCGTTTATATGACACAGTGCCCTATGCACCATTGGGGTGCGGATAAGGGTTTTATTTACTATACTACCAAAATGCATATTTTGGTAATCTTTTGATTAAAAATAAATTTATAATTTATATTCGTAGCACTAACTTTGTCATTTTCCATTTTATAATGAAAATATAACTTTATTTTAAAATCACTAAATTTATTAATTTAAAGTAGCTTAATTAAAATTTTAACCGGTTTCGAAGCTAATGACTTCTTTATTAAGACTGATTAATGCTTTCAGTATGAATCAGTCTTGATAAAGAAGTGGCTAGTTTCGAAATCGGTAGACATTATAATTAAGTTAAAATAAAACATTTATAGGGAATTTAAAACAAAGTTTCATAAAAATAATAAAAATATATTTGTTAAAATTTTAAGTGCAAAGCGTAACATTCCGTATCCGCAAAAAAAGTGAAAGAAAATAAATAAATAATAGTGATATTACACATAAAATGAAAGACATAAATATTTATAAACTTACATTTTTAAAAATGAGTTATCTGAAAATATTTTTAAAACAATTACACAAGAGATTCTGGACAAAATTGTTGCTAAGTTTCATGGTGTACATGTTATTTTCCGTGATATTTGTGTATGTGTCTGAAAACTTACAAGTTATTCGTTATATGAAGTATGGTACCATAGAAAATTTGAGAAGCTCTGAATTTTCCAAAACAAGGAAGATATTATTCTGGAACAAATACTTGAGTAGAGAGGATTATCATTTCGGAATTGGTAAAATACCATTCCAGAACAATCGGTGCCCGATTTCAGATTGCCTACTGATGTATAACAAATACCTATTTCCGGTAGAAAGCTATGACGCCATCATTTTCAACGCGGCTCAATTCACTCCATGGACCAAATTGTACTTCCCCCCAAAGCGGAAATCATATCAGAGATATGTCTTATACTCACCTACGCCATTCCAAGAAAAAATGTCACCAATTTTACACGGTTTTTATAATATGACCATGACGTATAAATTACATTCAGATATCCCGATTCAAAACTACAGTTTTTCAGATAAATTGAATAATTTCATAGCACCTAAAAATAATCCACAATGGATTGATGTATCAATGTCGAATAAAACATATTCAAAGCATGAGGAATTTATCCCAACAAAAATTAAAATAGGTGTTTGCAGTTTTAAAAATAAGAATACAGATCAAAAAATATTGATTCAAGAACTACAGAAAGATATGAAAGTAGATATTTTTGATGACTGTAAGAATATAAAATTCGATAAGGACCTTCAAAATATAATAAAAAAAGAATATTTATTTATTTTATTTTTTGAAAACGATGTCAAGGATTACATTAAAGATGAAATATTTATTACATTGATAAATGATGTAATACCACTTGTGTTTGGAGATGTAAATTACAACGATTTTTTACCCCCTAATTCGTACATTTATGCTGCGAACATGTCGTCGATCGAAATTTTGCAGAAAATTAATTTCCTCAGTAAGAATTTGAAAGAATACGAGAAATTATTTTGGTGGAAAATTTTCTACAAATTAGAAAAGACACTATCACCATTTTGTAAGCTTTGTGAAGTGTTACATGAGGATACGCATAATTAATAATATACAGTTAAAAAAATTAAAGGTAATTGTTATAATAAAAACATGTTTGATTTTATAAATAAACACCATTTTAAAAATCATTCCGCATTTTATTTTTACCATATAAAGGGTTTTACATATCGCTCACTCCTTTCAACAAAGTCATATATATATAAAAAATCGTCAATTTTGAGTTATACGTGTTTTCCGATTGCCCAGAAAATGTACTATATCCCAGCAAAAGCGGCATATTTTATATTTAATATTTACCCGCTACAGGGCAGAAAGTGTTGTTTTTGCATTTTGAAAAAAAGGTATTGTTTTTTTTTTAATAAACTAAATATTTAAAAAAAAATGGAGAATAAACATTCAGATTTTACCTAAAAATATCTGTTGCACAGTAAAAAGTTCAATAAGTGGCTTGATATTTATTTTTTTTACATTTTATTATATTTTAAAACTCTAAAAACGATCTACTGAAAAATAATGTTTTTTTGATATATGACGTTGTTGAAAGGACTAAGCGATATCGTAGTCGTACTGAGAAAGTGACCAACTAACAAAACTTTTTCATGAGGGCCATTTAAGTCACTTTTGTTCGGCAAGAAAATAAACATCAATGCAGTTAGTCATTTAAGTAAATATAATAAATATAATATTATACTTCCAAGTTATAAATCGCTTTGGGATTTTTTCAGGATTTTTTCAATAAACATCAATGCAGTTAGTCATTTAAGTAAATATAATAAATATAAATTTATACTTCCAAGTTATAAATCGCTTTGGGATTTTTCAGGATTTTTTCAATAAACATCAATGCAGTTAGTCATTTAAGTAAATATAATAAATATAAATTTATACTTCCAAGTTATAAATCGCTTTGGGATTTTTTCAGGGCAATATTAAGCTGGTAAGATAACATATAGTCAATAATCACGTTTTTGTAAAAAATGCACTTGGTCACTTTCTCTTGTATGACTACGATATATTATTATTTTAATTTTATAAAGCTTATAAAATGTGTCACATAATATCTGCGAAAAACATTCGAGAAATCAGTGATATTTATTTTCACCCACCCCCCTGGAAGTTAAACCCGGGACCTCCAGCACGGTATCTAGAAACGCTAACCATCACACCACGGAGGCGGACTAGTACTAGTAGTACAATTAAGGAACATTTGATTAATTTTACGAAAACAAAGTCAGAAATTCTTGTAACCGTATCTCAAACAGAATTCATAGAGAGTCAACAGCCTAAACAAATGTTGAGAACTCCACGAGTAAATATTGAGTACATGAGCTAGGATCCTTAAGCACAAACGCGGAACGAAATCTGAGACTATTTTAATCATTTTCAGGAAACTGTTGTGCTGAAACCTAATTTTATGAGGTCAGGACATTGCGCCCTTCACAGTACATCCGCTAGTGAACTTGTAATATAATATTTTAACCCGGTATTTTTTTCCTACAGAGTCAACACACAAATGAATCGTAAATAATACGAAAAAATATATTAAATTATTTATTATTTTCATCAGGTTATTTGTTTGGAGTTTCAAAATAAAACTAACTAGCTAACTAACAAGGCGAGCAAAGAGAATGGAAAGCCACACAAATCTGTATTTATTTTATTTTAAATACTTGAACATGCCAAGTATTTCTCGGCGTTTCTCTGCCTCTTTTACAATCCAGATTTCTGAACAAGTATTTGGACACACTCAAAATTTTGTAACCAAACATATCACCAAACTGATTATACTACTGATTAAACATTTATTTTTATGAGTAAGAATACGAGTGCCTATTAATTTCCATATTAAAAAAAATTATAACTATCTAACCATCACTCCGCTCCGCCGCAGGGGTAGGCAGAGAGAAAAGAACGCCACACCTCGCCTCTTCCATGTTCATGCATCTCCTCATACATACCCTTGGCCGCATTCAAGTATTAGGCATACCAAGTTTTATTGAATTTATAAAAAGTTTTATTTAATTTTCTTAAAATATTATTTCATTTTGAAAAAAGAGACATTAAACGTTATAGTAGTCAACTGTGGGAAGTTTTTATTTTATTTTTTGAATAAATCTTTTAATGCATAAATTTTGCCATTTTCAAAGCTCGTTCGCATCACACACTCAATGTGTTGTAAGTGATTCAAAATAAATTTAAAAAAAAAGAAACGCATTTTACAAGACCGTGATATTGAAGGGAGTTAAAAGTTTTAGGCAGATTTAGGGCAGATTTGGGTCCGCACGTACAATTGTATTGTCTCCCGATATAAGGCAGAATGAACTCGGTGTAAAACGTGAAACATAAATCAATTCTCTCAACTCGTCCTGGGACCCTTTATCCTTATACCGGCCCGTTATTTATCGGCAGCCATTGAAGGGCTACCTCGAGCTGGCGGTTAACTAAACTTTACCTGTGAATCGACAGGAATCTTGGAATTAAATCGAATAAATACCAATACATTAAATACAAGTCTCAACTCAACTCAAAGACGAAGCTTCTATTGTTTTCGTACGAAAGAGAGGGGTCTAAGAACTCCAGTATTCTACTTTTAATTTTTTTAAACCCTTAATAACTAAACATTTGTCTGGCGGACTACGCAATTAAAAACGTAAACCTTAATCTTTAGTATGAATTAAAAATTGGAACTGGTTACATGGCACTGGTTACTGGTTACATGGAACTGGTTACACAGCTACTACATATCGCTCACTCCTTTCAAGAACGTCATAAAAAAAAAAACTTGATTTTTCAGGAGAACGTTTTTAAAGTTTAAAAATATAATACAATGTATGAAAAATAAATATAGAGCCACTTATTGAACTTTTTACTGTGCAACAGATCTTTTTAGGTAAAACCTGAAGGTTTTTTCTCCATTTGAAAAATATTTAGTAAATTAAAAAAAAAAAAATTAACAATACCTTTTCTTAAAAATGCAAAAACAATACATTCTGCCACGTAGCGGATAAATATTAAATTAAAATATGGCGCTTTTGCTGGGATATAGTACATTTTCTGGGCATTACGAAAACATGCACAAGTGAAAATTGACGATTATTGATTTATGACGTTCTTGAAAGGAGTGAGCGATATGTCAATATTGTGAGATCCACAATAGCATTATATCTATAAATATAGTTAAATTATCTAGGATTTATATAATTTATTATTTGTACCCTGCCTATAAATGTATAAACAAGGTAAATTTACAAAAGAGAGAGTTACATTTTGTATAGAAAATTAAAAGAGTAATTTAAAAGGTAAAGCTCTACACTACTATGCTTCGGCTCCATATATACAAGGTTAAATAAACGTGATCTTATATTATGACCGCCATAGGCTGGTTTAAGTGATCACTTATAATCCAGGATTCGGACCTCACATACAGATGAAAGAGCATTTCTGCTCAATAAAAAGCTTCTTGTGTGTGTATATAGAAGTTCGAAGAATTTTAGTAGTGTGGTTGTCAATCATGTGTAGAATTGGTGAATGTTGAATCATGTTGTCAATCATGTGTAGAATTGGTGAATGTTGAATCATGTTGTCAATCATGTGTAGAATGGTGAATGAAGAAGATGTGTATGTATATATGTAATGTTAGTGTACGTTTATATGTAATGTTATATATTTTTTTTTAGTAATAAATAATTATGTACATTTTGATAAATGTTTTTATTGAAAAAATGAGTGGAAAATATTAAAAATTATAAAATATAATATATAATACTATGAACGATTATTTTAATGATCATGTGGGAACTATGTTCTTTGTTATGCCAGCTACTGTATATGAAAATATAAATAAGTATTTATCTATATGGAGAGCTTTTTTTTAAACAAAAAAGGTCCTGGAACTTCATGTCAAGCTTTTTACTGTAAAAAATGTATTCAAATATCGTTTAAATATTTATAACAATACCATATTTATTATTTAGACGAATCATAAAAACAAAGGTGGTAATAACGTTAGCGCAAACATTGTTTTATCTAATTTATTGTGAAAAAAAATCAGTAAAAAAGGTGCAGGAACGCCGTTCCGCCGTGCTACATGAAAAAAAACCCCATCTACCATATATCGCTCACTCCTTTCAAGAACGTCATAAATCAAAAATCGTAAATTTTCAGTTGTGCGTGTTTTCGGAATGCTCAGAAGATGTACTATATCCCAGCAAAAGTGGCATATTTTTAACTTAATATTTACCCGCTACAGGGCAGAAAGTGTTGTTTTTGCATTTTGAAGAAAAGGTATTGTTTAATTATTTTTTTAAATATACTAAATATTTTTCAAATGGAGAATAAACCTTCCGGTTTTACCTAAAAAGATCTGTTGCATAGTAAAAAGTTCAGTAAGCGGCTTGATATTTATGTTAAATACATTGTATTATATTTTTAAACTTTAAAAACGTTCTCCTGAAAAATCGAGTTTTTTTTATTTATGACGTTCTTGAAAGGAGTGAGCGATATGTGTGTAATAATTCTTGTAAACAAACCGTTTTTGAGTCAAATTCTAACCAGACATACATAATTTCAATAGAGTAAATGGATTTTAAAAATTTGTACGAGTATATCCCACACATTGGTGGACATGAATTTGTTCACGTGTTAAGCTATTAAATTACGTCACATCCTTTTTTTTCGAAAGTGTCAAAATTTCAAAACGTATTCGGAGTTTTGCGATGAGGTACCTATTATTTTTTAGGGGTTGGTCCTTTCGCACGGAGCTTTAAAATTTCATGAGGCTGCAAATTAGAAAACTTTTCTAGCAGAAGGGTTAATCCCTTAAACATTTCAGGCTATTATTTTTTATATAAAAAAAACTGAAGGAAATATTTGTATATTTTTGTGCCTAACGCGATTAAATATGTATTTTATTTTTCAGGAATATAGGTCATTCGAAATATTTATTTGAGGCTTAAACTGAATTGAAAGTGATTTCATTAATTGATACAGCAGTTACTTTGTGGTAATATCTGCTCATTTTCAATTTAAGTTTAACGTGATAAATATCACTATTTCTTAAAATCTATTATGACACATCGCTCACTCCTTTCAAGAACATCATAAATCAAATCAATTTTCAGTTGTGCATGTTTTCGGAATGCCCAGAAAATATACTATATCCCAGCAAAAGAGGCATATTTTTAACTTAATGTTTACCCGCTACAGGGTAGAAAGTGTTGTTTTTGCATTTTAAAGAAAATGTATCGTTTAATAATTTTTTTAAATATAATAAATATTTTTCCAATGGAGAGAAAACCTTCAGGTTTTACTTAAATGATCTGTTGCACAGTAAAAAGTTCAATAAGTGGCTTGATATTTATTTTTAATACATTGTATTATATTTTAAAACGTTCTCCTGGAAAATCAAGTTTTTTGATTTACGACGTTCTTGAAAGGAGTGAGCGACATGTTTCGAAGCGTTCTGGATCATTTTTCGGTGTTTGAAAATGCGGTGTCACAATAGATTGTAAGAAATAGTGGTATTTACCAAGTAAAAATTTTATTAAAAAAGTATTTAAAGTGATTTGATTACATTTTCCCCTTTCTTGGTATAACTTGGATAGTATTTTTATTTTCACATTATAAGGATATATTATACTTCCGTGTATTATGCAAAACAAAAGCTTTTTCAAACCAACTATTGATGGCTCCCGTAAACTCAAACATAAAAAAAACATTTAGAGATTTATCAAAAACTCTGTTTTAAGAAAAAATCAATTACTTAAAATGTTACCTGGATATAGAGAAAATTATGGTGAAACTTAGAGAATACTGGGCCTTAAATAGGTTTAAATAAGCGGTCAAAAAAATCATCCCTAAATATTTGCATATCCTTAATATATGTAAGGATTCGTATGCATATTTACGTATCGTATGACGGGATAAATTGTTCGCATACGACGGAAATTCAAGTTTAGCGATAAATACGAAAAATACAAATAACATAATCCACGAATACGGCGAACCCGAATCAGGAGTGTCATTCTTTTTAATGCAAAAATGTTTGAGAGTTTCGGTATAAAAGCTTTTACAAATACGTTACAAAGCTTTTTTTGACAGGCCATATTTTGTTCAGATTCCAAGGATTTACCTGCATTTTCAAATAAAAATATTCACGGTTACCTTTTCAATGTTTTTATAAAATATGATAGTATGTTTATATTAGAAAAAAACACTCTCATCATCTATTGTTTACTTTGTGTAATATCACTTTTATAAACACTTATTTATTTTTAACCCCTTATTCGAACCTATTTAAGGCCCAGTATTCTCTAAGTTGCAAATTAATTTTCTCGAAATCCAGGTAAAATTTTACGTAATTGACATTTCTCTTAAAACACCGTTTTAGATAAATCTCGTGATGTTTTTTTTTATATTTTTGAGTTAACGGGAGCCATCAATAGTTGGTTTGAAAAAGCTTTTATTTTGCATAATACTCGGAAGTATAATATATCCTTATAAAGTGATAATGAAAATATTATCCAAGTAATATCAAGAAAGGGAAAAATGTAATCAAATCACTTTAAATACTTTTTTAATAATACTTTTACTTGGTAAATACCACTTTTTCTTAAAATATATTGTGACACCGCATTTTCAAACACGAAAAATTATCTAAAACGCTTTGAAACATGTGTCACAATAGATTTAAAGAAAAAGTGATATTTATGAAGTAAAACTTAAAATCAAAATGAGCAGATATTACCACAAAGTAACTACTGTTTCAAATAATGAAATCACTTCAAATTAAATGACTACCGGTTTCGGAAAACTATTCCATCGTCATGTCATCAAAATAAAATGGTTACGATTTGAAATTTGTAAAAAATATTTTTTTCGAAAGAGATAAGTGTTTATAAAAGTGATATTACACAAAATACACAATGGATGATATAAGGAAAGTGTTTTATTACCATACCACAAAGTTATCAATGCTTTTTATAAACAAAAAATGTTTTTATTAGTTTTATATTATTTATCATATAGGTTTTTTACTTCGAACTGGATGTCTTATAAACCAAATAATGAATCACATTGGACGTTTAAAAAATCAAATTGAACGTTATACAAAACAAATTGGACGTTATATTTTTTTTATACAAAAGTAAGAATTTTTAAAAGTGTATTAATTTTGGAACTACATATGCCGTCAGTGTGAATACCTGCCCACATCTTTTATTCTTAAGACTAGCAAGTGCTTTGGTCTTCAAGTAGACAAGCCTGCGCGGCGCGCTTCATAGTCTGTGCGCGCGATGGGCACTGAAGCTTTCTGACAAAAATTATATACATATATATATATATATATATATATATATATATATATATATATATATATATATATATATATATATATATATATATATATATATATATATATATATATATATATATATTTTTTTTTTTTATTCACTTAAATATTTTAATATTACATAATTATATTGATTGTCTTGATAAAGAAGCGGTTAGCTTCGAAACCGGTAGACATTATAATTATGTTTTAATAAAATATTTATAGTGATTTTAAAACAAAGTTATATTTTAATTATAAAATGGAAAATTAAAGTAAGTGCTTCAAATATAAATTTTAGTTATTTTTATATTTTGATTTCTCAATATAAATGAAGAAAATATAAAAATCTGTGTATTTACAAGGTTTATCACCTATAATATGCTGGTCAAGTGATATAATGTGATCACTTAACTAGCCTATGACAGATCATAAGCTCTGTAAATACCCAGATTTATTCCATTTATATCATTTTTCGTCATCAAAATAAGGATGAAAAGTCCCTCTCCAAGCACAAAGTCTCTTTTTGGGAGATGCTCAGCGCAACTAAAATTATACGATTGTATTAAGTAAGTCGTCCGCCTCCGTAGTGTAATGGTCAGCACGCTCGGCTACCGTTCTGGAGGTCCCGGGTTCGATTCCCAAGGGGGGTAAAATAAATATAAGTGATTTTTTCACTGTCATATTTATTCAATATTACCTTGGACTGGTACCTGAAGCGGAGGGCTGATCACCTTTCCTTCATGTGTAAACGATCAAGATAACACTGCGTTTATATGACGCAGTGCCCTATGCACCATTGGGGTGCGGATAAGGGTTTTATATATATATATTAAGTAATTGGAAATGTATAGAAATTGAATTAAATTATAAAAAAAATATTCAACAAAAAAATGCTGAGATGTCAATAGTCGTATTTACATAAAAAATCTAAAAAGTGGTGTAATATAATTTTTTTTTTTTATATGTAATTTTTAATGCCAATATTTGGGAAGTTTTCGTAGATGGTATCAATTTAAACGTTTCCCTTACTTCAACAGTAATAAAAGTGCGGATAAGATCTGGAAAATGCTGAGTAATTTGTTAATAAAGTCATTAAAAGTTATCACCGCGATGAAGAATGGAATTTAACATGATAATAATATTGCAAACAGAACTTTTGAACGTATTCCGAGAGTCATTAATTAAAACAAGGTTTATCACATCAAAATCTTTAGGAGCCTAAAATCCTACCTCGCTTAAGTAAAGCACTATAAATTTTGTTAATGAATAATTAAAGTAAGTATTTACATTATTTATTATCTATAAAAAAGTTAATGACACTTGCTACATTTTCATCCCATATGCTTTAAACACAGTGACGTAGCTACCATATATTTTAATCGTGTTAAAGAGACCGTTCGCTATAGGATAGTTCATATTAACCATTGAAAAAAACAAATACTTATGTATTTTTAAATAATTGTTCAAAAAATTTTTTTTTAAAACATTAGAGGTATTACAAGTGTGTTTCGTAAATCATTGAAAACATCCTAATTTTAATTTATTTAACTAAAAAAGGTAAAAATGACTAACCACAAAGTAAATGCTCTAAATATTAATAATATTCAGAATAATATTTATTAATTACTGTAGCTGTAAATAAATCAAGTAATTAGACACAACTAAGTACTAGCAATGTATAGTATGTCCTCAATTTACTCATAAAATCATTTCATCATTCTTTAATACTTACCGTAGCCCTATCAAAATCATAGCCGTCAGACAATAACTTCTAGCAAAGCAATTTATAGTATATCCTCAATTTACTCTTAATACTATGTATCATTCGTTTAACCATTATTCATTACTTACTGTGGCTGTAACAAAATCTAAGCAGGTATATAACAATTTGGTACTAGCAATGTATAGCATGTCCCCAATTCACTCATAATACAGTGTTTCATCCATTTTAAATTTCTTTATTACTTACTGTAGCTGTAACAAAATCCAAGCAGTAGGATAACACCTTCTAGCAAAGCAATGTATAGTATGTCCTCAATTTACTCATAATACTATGTATCACCCATTTCACCAATCTTTATTACTTACCGAAGCTGTAACAGAATCTATGCAAGTACAGAGCATTCGGTACTAGCAATGTATAGTATGTCATTAATTTACTCAATATACCATGTAAAATTCATTTCACCATTATTTAATAATTACTGTAGCTGTATCGAAATCTAAGCAAGTAGAGAACGAATAGCTACTAGCAATGTAAAGTATGTCCTCAATTTACTCATAATACTATGTATCACCCATTTCACCAATCTTTATTATTACCGTAGCTGTAACAAAATCTATGCAAGCAGAGAGCATTCGATATATTCATGGCGATGTATAGTATGTCCTTAATTTACTCACGATACCATGTACCTATAATTCATTTCACCATTATTTATAACTTACTGTAGCTGTATCGAAATCTAAGCAAGAAGGGAACGACTAGGTACTAGCAATGTATAGTATGTCCTCAATTTACTCATACGAAATTCCCCAAATACCCATTTTTTTAACAAAGAAAACCTCCGTCGCGCTGAAACAGGGTGGCGAAAAACGTAAGGGGGACAATGTGCCACTTGTGGGCTCAGATTATTTATTCCAAAGATAACCCCTTTTTATTGCCTAGTAAAATATATTTTACACCGTTTAATTCCGAGATTTAGTGGCGAAAAGAATTTATTAATCCTAGGCCGTTTTTAAATCACCAGTTAAACTTTTCTGGCTTTTGGTTTGTTTGTTTTTTTTAATGCTCGTAACCTCGAGCGTATTTAAATTTCAATGTATGGGTACAAACAGTACGTATAAGGAGAAATAATTAAGTCATATAAACATGTATTTTGTATATTAAACCCATTGTTAACTCTGTGAAATGGTAATATAACACTCTCCTTATCATTAATCGTTCAGTTTGTGTAATTCCACCTTAAAATACACTACTTCGTGACTACTGGTTTGGGAATAATCAAAGTATCATCAGGTCGAATTTAGACTTAAGTGAAATTTTTACGGTCTGATATTTATAAATAACTTGAATTTGAAAGAGAGAAAGAAGACAAATGAATCACCATGGTAATATTTTTGAAAGTGCACTTTTAGTTCAATTTAATTGATTATTTACTGTGGGTAAGTCTTTAACAACAGCTTTCAATTTCAAATTCAAACCCTTATCCGCACCCCGGTGGTCCATAGGGCACTGCATCATACAAACGCAGTGCTATCTTGATCGTTAACACATGAAGGAAAGGTGATCAGCCCTTCGCTTCAGGTACCAGTCCAGGGTAATATGGAATAAATAGAGTGAAAAGAGCACTTTTATTTATTTGACCCCCTAGGAAATCGAACCCGGGACCTCCAGAACGGTAGCCGAGCGTGTTGACCATTACACTACGGAGGCGGACAACAACTTTACTTATTTTTAATTATTTTAGAGTATCTAAAAGAAGACCAGTTTTATTTATATCTAAAATTTTTAAATCCGTTGAATTATTAAAATTGCGGTATTCAAGTAGTGTTTTCAAAAGTGGTATTACACAAATAAACGACGTATGATGAAGAGAGAGTCATATAAACATGTTCCAAATTAATGAAGTTTAAGGGAAAAAATACAATTAAAGGCATTCTTAAACATTACTATTTTATTTTATTAAAAACATTACTTTCATCAATTGATTTCGAATTTGAAAGCGATACGGGATGTATTAAAACACGTATCATAATATGTTTTTAGAAAAAGTAGTATTTACCAAGTGAAATTGAAATGATAGAGTAATAATACTTACTTATTCTAACTATTGTACTTTCCGCTATAATTATGAATTTATGTACTTACATACATTTTTTCACAATTTTACAGGATGTATTTCTGTTGATATTATCATGTTTCCGAAAGTACATTCTTTGGAAGTGTAAAGAATGAATACATTCTTATGATTCAAACCCATAAATATAAGGGTTTGATTTAAATTAAAATAAAAAATTTAATTTAATTAAAAACATGAAATTATTACTCATTAGTTTTAACTAATGTATTTTCAGGTATTATTATTAATTTGTGTACATTATTCACAAATTTATAAAAATACTTATGTAATATGTGTAAATGATGCAATTTTTTTATTTGACGAATGTACGTACCCGAAAGTACATTTTTTGAAAATGTAAAAAAAAGTACTTTTTGGTATTATTATGAATGTGTGTGCATGAAGACCACACGTTGTTTTTATAAATGCTTACCGAATTTTTAAATTATAAAAAATATATTTAAAGCATTTCCTATTTTTTTTTTTAAAAGGAATAACCCGCAAAACTTCTACATTTAGAGGCTTGTCTGTGGATAGGGAAGGTAAATACTTACAAAAAAATATAAATCATAAACACTCGTACCAATTGAAAACAAATCTTTCTTAATTTTTTTTTGCTATTGGTGGGAATCGAACCCGCGATGCCAATTTCGCAGTCGAGCGTCTACTCAACTACGCCATTGCGCCTGCCAAATTCTTTTTCCATTTTCTTCCTTATTTTTACCAAATGTAAATAAGACGTATTTTTTTTATATATTTGGTATCTTGCCAGATTAATTGAAAAATATTTCATAACAAAATTGTTAAAATATCGATAAAGATATTTTCAGAAAGACTTGAATCCACATCATGGCTAATAATAGCGAAGGGAGGTATTGCTATTATTAGCTTTGTTTAAAGGTGTCAAATTTTGTCTTAATAACGTAGGGTATTTGATAACACATAATCGAAATTTCTACAAATTAATAACAACACATGACGCTCACTGCTTTCAAGAACGTCATAAATCAAAAATCGAAAATTTTCAGTTGTGAATGTTTTCGGAATGCCCAGAAAATGTACTATATCCCAGCAAAAGAGGCATATTTTTAACTTAATATTTACCCACTACAGGGCAGAAAATGCTGTTTTTTGCATTTTGAAGAAAAGGTATTGTTTAATTATTTTTTAAAATATTTTTCAAATTGAGAAAAAACCTTCAGGTTTTACCTAAAAAGATCTGTTGCATAGTAAAAACTACAAAAAGTGGCTTGATATTTATTTTTAATACATTGTGTTATATTTTTAAACTTTAAAAACGTTCTCCTGAGAGATAAAGTTTTTTGATTTATGACGTTCTTGAAAGGAGTGAGCGATATATGGTATATTTGTGTACAATAATATAGTATGTTGGCTTAACATTAAAACCATTTTTCATACTTCAATTAACAGGTTAGCTTTATGCTTCCCTAATATAAGAAACTTTTAATTAATGTGAACGAAACCCAGTTTACAACATTTTGAGTGTGTCCAAATACTTGTTCACAAAATCTGGATTATCTCCAATTACAGGAGTTATTTTTAAATTGTCTGGTCAAATTATAAGCTTAAATAATAGAAATGAAAATGGTATTTTCTAGCCTTTCTCATGTGTGTGATTATAATCCAGGATTTGGACCTCACATACTAATAAAATCTGCTCAATAAAAAGCTAAGAATTTGAGTAGTGTGGTTGTCAACAATGGGTAGAATTGGTGAATGTTACACGTGTGTAAAGTGATCTCTTAAACCAGCCTATGACGGTCGTCAGCCCAGTAAATGCACAGACTTCCATATTCTTCTTCATCTTTGATGAGATGTCAAAAAAAATAATATGAAACCCAGTTTCGTTTCATTTAACAAAATTGCGAACTACTCTATATTTACAACATTTTGAGTGTGTCCAAATACTTGTTCACAAAATCTGGATAATCTCCAATTACAGGAGTTATTTTCATATTATTTTTTGACATCTCATCAAAGATGAAGAATAATATATGCATAGAATGTCTCTAGTGAAGTTCTAATGATTCAAGAACAATGTTTCAAAATTGGTTCATATATATATAGAACTTTAAAGAATTGGAGTAGTGTGGTTGTCAATAATGGGTAGAATTGGTGAATGTTACACGTGTGTAAAGTGATCACTTAAACTAGCCTATGACGGTCGTCAGCCCCGTGAATGCCCAGACTTCCATATCCTTCTTCATCTTGATGAGATGTCAAAAAATAATATGAACTCCATATTTCCTTTTTTTTGACATCTCAACATAGATGAAGAAAAATATGATATTCTAAGGGGTATGGAAGAAAATGGGCAGTTTACAGGACTTACGACTTTCATTGGCTGGTTTAAGTGATCGCTTTACACGCGTGTAGAATTCACCAATTCTCCTCATGATTGGCAATTACATTATTAAAATTCTCGGAACTTCTAGATACATTGATTAAACTCGAAACACAATTCTAGAATTCAATATATTTCACTAGAGATATCTATGGTGAGATGAGGCAAGCTTTTTATTAAGCAAAAACTCTTCCATTTGTATGTGAGGTCCGAATCCTGTATTATATTTACATATTTGAGAAATGTTTTAAAATATCATTTGCACTTTTTATTATTTGATCAGTTCATTTATTTACAAACATTTTGAATGTGTCCAAGTACTTGTTCACAAATCTGGATTATCTCTAATTCAGAGTTATTATTTAAATTATATTTTCGACATCTCAACATAGATGAAGAAGAATATGGAAGTCTTGTGATTTACAGGGCTTACGACCTATAATAGGCTTGTACCAGTCTATGACGGTCGTAAGCCCCGTAAATGCCCAGACCTCCATATCCTTCTTCATCTATGTTGAGATTTCAAAAAATAATATATTGCTCACTCCTTTCAAGAACGTCATAAATCAAAACTCGTCAATTTTCAGTTATGTATGTTTTCGGAATGCCCAGAAAATGTACTATATCCCAGAAAAAGCGGCATATTTTTAACTTAATATTCACCCGCTACAGGGCAGAAAGTGTTTTTTTTGCAATTTGAAGAAATGTTATTGTTTATTATTTTTTTTAAATATACAAAATATTTTTTAAATAGAAAAAAAGCCTTTAGGTTTTACCTAAAAAATCTGTTGCACAGTAAAAAGTTCAATAAGTGGCTTGATATTTATTTTTAATACATTGTTTTATATTTTTAAACTTAAAAACGTTCTCCTGAAAAATCAAGTTTTTTGATTTATGACGTTCTTGAAAGGAGTGAGCGATATGTTTTGTAATTTGTTGAATCTGTTGAAGTCGATTACGAGTGAGTTCACTGGATCTACCTATGGTTGGTTTCAGGAAGCCTTTATTTGACAAATATCTTTTTTTTTTACTAACGTGTGTGCAAGGTCCTTACTGGATTATTATACATACTAGGATCCACCTGAAATCACGATATTTAATATTATGCAACTTACAATTTAAACAATTATTTTATACACGTATTTTTATTTTTTATTTTTTGTATTTTTATTTCGTATTTTTATTTTTGTCCGCCTCTGTAGTGTAATGGTCAGCACGCTCGGCTACCGTTCTGGAAGTCCCGGGTTCGATTCCCAGGGGGGGGGTCAAATAAATATAAGTGATTTTTTCACTGTAATATTTATTCAATATTACCCTGGACTGGTACCTGAAGCGGAGGGCTGATCACCTTTCCTTCATGTGTAAACGATCAAGATAGCACTGCGTTTATATGACGCAGTGCCCTATGCACCATTGGGGTGCGGATAAGGGTTTTATTATTATTTTATTATTATTATTATTTTTATTAACTTAAAAGCAGAGAAAAAAAAATCGTACAAGGAAGATTAAGGGAACTTAATTTATTGTAAGCATCCCCTTCACTCAGGGTAATTAGAGTAAAGCGGATAGCAGTAAGTGCTGAATGGCTAACAATAAAAAAATAATATGATCCAATTGTTGATGTTTTATTTTGAAATACTTAAATAATTAAAGTATCCCAAAGAAGAAGAAGATCCTGATTCGATTCTAAAATCGAAGGCAAAGAAAATGTATTTGGAAGCGATTCTACCGAATTATGTATGGAAATGAAGTGAAAAGACTTCAACTGTATTGAATCTCACAGAGCAGTACAAAAGCGAGATGGGGCTAAACTTTCAATGGAAACTTTTATATGATGTAATTCTATATATTGGAATTGATTAAGCCCTATTTTATCCATTATAAAAAAAATATAGATAAATATCCATGAAAAACTTTTTGAATCTAACATTATCAAAGCGTAGAATGAGATAACTAAAGCTTTTAACATAAAAAAGAGTATTTGATATATTTTGTAGAGGGTGGCGCAAAATTCATCACCCTATCAGAAGATGTTATATTTTCTGCAAACGGCATTGCACGTCATATTTAACGTTTGTGAACTAGACAGCTGCAGTATACAAATAAATTAATGAAATGGGCACAAATGAGTATTTACACTGGCAGCAACCAATTGACGGATATCATATTTTCCACATAAGAGTTAAAAATTGTTTAGGTTGAAATAAAGAGTTGGCATTCCTTAATTTTGTTTTTATTTAACAAAAAAAAATTAATGACAAAAATGGTAGATTAATTTTGCGCCACCCTGAATTTGTTTATTTGTCTGTGTCTGTGGCATAATGTCAGAACGCTCAGCTACCATTCTGGAAGTCCTGGATTCGGTTCCCAGGGGGGTCAAATAAATATTAGTGAATTTTTTACTCTAATATTTATTCAAATTCAAGCGGAGGGCTGATCATCTTTCCTTCATATGTTAACGATTAAGATAACACAGCGTTTATATGGTGCAGTGCCTTATGCACCATTTGGGTGTGGATATGGGTTAGGAGAAGAAGAAAAAAGGTTTGTTTGTATACTGCAGCTGACAAGTTTACAAATATTAAATATGATTGACGTATAACACCATTTGGAAAAATTTAAACATCTTCCGATAGTGTGATTAATTTTGCGCCACCCTGTATAAATTTTCTAAGATAAATAAAAGTTGTCCTTAAAACGTATACAATCACACTTGTTTCACCCTTTATTCAGTTGTAGTTGAGCAAGGCACTCGAATTTGATTATAATCTTTCCAATTGTAAGATAGAAATTTATCCAATGCCAAAAAGATAGTTATTTTAGGGTTGAATTAGCTGAAAATGGAATTCAACACTTCTTTTACGGTAGCCAAATGAGGTATAAATTACCATCCATCTACCCTCAGGCAAACGCGCCACATGACCTGCCCAGTTCCACTTTTGTTCCGGGATTCTTTGAGACACATCTGTTACCTTTGTCTTTTCCCTTTTCCAAAAATTCATAAGAATATTAAATACAATATGTAATAGTTAAGATTAAATAGTTTTCAAAATTTAAAACAAAGTTGATTATAAGAAAATTTATTGGTCATTTTATTATTAACGAACTTTCTAATTAGGTACTCTATACAGAAACACCTTTCACTTTACTAAAACAAAGCAATTCCTTGCATCGGAAATTCTTAAAAAAAAAAAAATTAGAACAAACTTTAAAATAACTTACCAGGTAAGCGTCATTTTTTTTTCAGGGTGAAGAGTTAAAATCGCCTAAAGATTTATTTTAAAATTATTGACCGGGCATTACTATTTTTTTCCCGCCAAAGCATGCCAGTATTGGTAATATTTTGGATTGTGAATAAAATACTTATTCAGTATTATGAAACAAAAATTAGAATCCTAAAATATGAGAAATTGAAAAAGGGGCACTCAAAAAACTGATCTAAGGCGTAGATATCGTAGATATAAGTCAGTTAATGTCGGTAACAAAGAAACCCTGTCACCAGTTAAAGAAAATATATTTGGAAAAAACTACATAAGTAATTGTTATTTTAATAAAAACATGTATGAGTTGCAAGACGTTTAATAGTTTGGTTGTCAACCATGGGTAGAATGATGAAAGTTAAAGGGATCACTTAGCCAAGCCTACGGACGTTCATCCTGTCAATATCCAGACTTCCATATTATACTTCATCTTTGTTGAGATGTCAAAAAAAATCAATACAAATTAATATGCCTAATTAGAATAAAGGAACATAATATGAGATGTCTAAACAATAATAATTTTTCGGAATTCGCGGACCACATTTTATCAAATAATCATTCGTTCGATTTTGAAGATGGGATATAAATTTTACATTGTAATAACAGAACTAGTCAAATTAATAATTTAGAGGTTTAAGAAATAAAAAAAGCGATTAAACAAAAATTAAATATAATTAACAATCAAATAAACGTAAGTCAAAGTCACATTCTCAATATTTTTCCCATAAAATCAAATCCAACCTAAACATAGTTATCCCCTTCCTTGCTCTTACCCCTCCTTAAAACACCATTACCCCCACCCCTACCCTTTTGAAACCCAACAACTTGTACACTGTTTCTTATATATATATATATTTACATATATATATATATATATATTTATATATTTATATATATATATATATATATATATATATATATATATATATATATATATATATATATATATATATATATATATATATATACATATATATATGTATATATATATATATATATATATATATATATATATATATATATATATATATATATATATATATATATATATATATATACATATATATGTATATATATATATATATATATATATATATATATATATATATATATATATATATATATACATACATATGTATATATATATATAATATATATATATATATATATATATATATATATATATATATATATATATATATATATATATATATATTATATATATATATATATATATATATATTAATATATATATATATATATATATATATATATATATATATATATATATATACATATATATATATATATATATATATATATATATATATATATATATATATATATATATATATATATATATATATATATATATATATATATATATATATATATATATATATATAATATATATATATATATATACATATATATATATATATATATATATATATATATATATATATATATATATATATGTTTAGTAATAAATAAACCCTGAAGAGGGCAACAGGTTGTTGCCGAAACTAGTTGGTTAGTAAAAATGTGAGTAGATCAGAACACAAAGTATTTTTTATTTCTCTAAATAATAAATAAATATGATCTACAAAGTTAATGCTTTCAATATTCAAAACATCAAAAAAAAAATCATTAAAAAATAACTCCCATTTGGAGATAATCCAGATACACGAAGGATTTTTTTACACCACAAAAATCAAAGATTTTCCATCCAAATTTCATCTGATTCTTCCTGAAAAAACCGTGCAATGTCTTAACGCGAACTTGACTTTATGAGTGGAAAACATTAATAGTGGTAATACGGGAAAATATTACCTCTTTTAATAATATTTTCTCATCTCCCGCATTCCAGCCTCAAACAAGGGTTGGGCCGGGACGTTCCTGGAATAATATTGATTACATACATAACATTATCGCTCTTATACGCCCCGCTTTCATATTACTATCTATAAATAGTGTATAGCACATTATAACGGTGACTGACTCTCCATCTCGAATCTGTCAAAAGTCACGCGCAAAATTTTGATCGAATTTCGACACGATCTGCGGATCATCCCTTTGGTTAGATTGCATTTGGTTCTGGGTCAGTTTGTCAAACAATAAAATGATTTCATAGTGTATTAAAAAATACTTTGAAAATATAAAATTGTGATATTTTTCAAAATTTATTGAAATAAATCATTTTAGATAAAACCGATAGTTAAATTGATAATTTGTTTAGATCAAGTGAGTCATACGTGTATGAGAATTGTATGGTAAAAGTATGACTTTCAAATTTTGAGTAGTGTGGTTGTGATCGGGTTGTGGTCCCGTGGTTAGTGTCGCGGACTCTTGAGTCAGAGTTACTCGGTTCGAACCCACTCTACTACAATTTGATGTACATTTATAATAATGAACCACTTCACAGAAGGAATTTGAAATTAAAGAATTTTGGTAAATAATAAAAACACAAATATTTCTTTAAAAAAATATGTGTTGAATTGGGGAATGTTGCACTGTATAAAGTGATCATATAAACGAGCATATGACATGTCGTAAGTCCATTAATACACTTTCACATTCTTCTTCATATATGTTGAAATGTTATTTGACCAGTTGTAATATATATATATATATATATATATATATATATATATATATATATATATATATATATATATATATATATATATATATATATATATATATATATATATATATATATATATATATATATATATATATATATATATATATATATATATATATATATATATATATATATATATATATATATATATATATATATATATATATATATATAAATATATATATATATATATATAAAATATATATATATATATATATATATATATATATATATATATATATATATATATATATATATATATATATATATATATATATATATATATATATAAATATATATATATATATATATATATATATATATATATATATATATATATATATATATATATATATATATATATATATATATATATATATATATATAATAAAAACATTTTTGTTTCTCTAAACTAGTCGTGATTACATAAATAAACAATTTTTTTTTCATTCAATCTTCTTCCATCCTTCTTTTGCTAACACCATGCTTCAATATCTTATCAACATCTATCTTACATTTTTATATAATAATAATAACAACCTTTTATATGGGAAGTGTCTTTACATTAAAGATAGTATATTATTGACGAAATGAGAAGCGTCAGTTGAAATGTGTTATTTGGTTTAGTAACACGCTCTTTATCGAGAGCGCTGCCATTACATGTGATGAATGAACGTCCTTCAAGATTTAAGGGTAGAAGAACTTCACAAACAACAAAGGGATGATGGGCGAATAATAGAAATTGGAATCATTTTTCACTATCATCCGAATTCCATTTTATATCAATTTATGTCAAAAGAAATGATCCAATGGAAATAAATAAAAATGGCATTGTACTTCAATGGAGGAAATCCAGTAGAAATATTATGATTAAGTTGATATCAGTTACCAGAAAATAACATAAAAAATCATACCTACTCAAATTAGTTTTATTAATATATTATTTGAAAATATTTTAATTTATTTTAACATGCAGTTTTAAAGTTTTAATGACGAAATATGATATTAACCCTTTGAACGCGTCAAGCGAAAAATAAAAGTTGGTTTGGTAATCCAAATTTTTTCATAAAAAGTAAAGTATTACATTCCATTCCATTAAAATTCCTTTTATTTTCTTTAATTTGTTTACTTCAGTTCGTAAAAGCCACAGTCTATAATTAAAATTAAACGGTTAAAATTTTGTGTAGTTTTAAGTGTGTAAAAAGTGCAATGGTAGTGAAGGGTAGTATTGTTAGCATGCTGTGGTAGTAATTGTCCTGACGAAGAGACGGGTACGTCTCGAAACCGGTAGACATAAAAATCTCGGTGAGTGGTTATATACTTATATTATTAACATTTTTGTAAAAAAAATAATACGTTTAAAAAAAAAAGTTTTTTCCAGAAATAAAGGACTCTTGAAATGTATCTAATATCATCGAATAACTATAGAGACGGACAAATACACATAAGCTAATATAAAATTAATTAATTTTCATTCATTTATCAAACGCACACTCTTATGCCAAAACCTTTTGGACCCTGTACATGAAAAGTTCTCTTAGTTTGATTCCATATAACAACATCTTATAAGGAAAATTCATCAAATTCTTCTTAGAGTCTGTAAATTCCTCTTCAGAATGTCTTTAGTTTGTCCGTTGACTCCTTCTTTCATGTACTTAATTAAAAGTTAAATCATTTAGACAAATATGTGAGTGCGAGAATCTAATTCAAAATGAACGTGAAATATGTAGCGTTTCTATAATGCCAGGATTCAACATTAAATGTACCTAAAATGTTGGAATATTGTATTGTAACATTTACTCACGAAGCAGCAAATAGAAACTCAGTCAGCCATTGTCAGTTAGTTGTTGTATTTCTTGCAAATGTATACACAAATATAAATATGAAGTATTGCTACAACTTGGACTGTTACACTATTCCATGAATTTATGTTACCTATCTTTTATCTACATAAATATAAATTTTAATATATCATTTATTCTGTCCATTGTTTATAATATTTATTATTTTTATTTTTTATTTTATTTATTTTATTGGCCGCCTCCGTGGTGTAATGGTCAGCGTGTTTAGCTACCGTGCCGGAGGTCCCGGGTTCGATTTCCAGGGGGGGGGGGTGAAAATAAATATTAGTGATTTAACACTGTAATATTTATTTAATATTACCCTGGACTGGTTCCTGAAGCGCAAGAGTGATCACCTTGCCTTCATGTAAGTAATGATTAAGATAACACTGCGTCAGTTTGATGCAGTGCCCTATGCACCATTAGGTGCGGATAAGGGTTATAATAAATATCATTTATTGATTCGGCATTCACTTTGTGGAATGACATGATTATTTTGTGAACATTAAACACTTGAATAATCCACTTTATCGAGTTTTATTTTTATTTACGACTAGTTTCGAAAATGACAATTGTTTTCATCTTCTGGTACAAATTAAAACTAAGGAATAAAAATATATTTAGGTGTATATATAGGTTAATAAATATAGGTAGGGGGGTTAAGGAACAACATTTATTGTAAAAGGAAACATTGATAATAATGGTGACGTATTTTGAAACAGTATATTATTAATTATTGTTTATCTGTTTTAAATTTTTATGTATTTCTAAATTTCCTAAATTATTCATGACTTAATTAGTCGTAAATAAAAATAAAACTCGAAAAAGTGGATTATTCAATTGTTTAAATTTAATAAAATAAATTTTTCAATGATTGTTGGTTAAAAATATTGAATTACCTAAAGTATTTAAATAAAAAATATTAAAATGTCACCGGTAAACACAATATACATATATCGTAGTCGTACAGGAGAAAGCGACCAACTAACAATACGTAAAATGTTCAAGAGGGCCATTTAAGTCACTATTTCCTGTGCAACAAAATAAACATTAATGCAGTTATTTTTACCAAGTCAATGTATTATACTTCCAAGTTTAAAATCCTTTGGGATGTTTTCAGAGCAATATTAAGCTAGTAAGATATCAAATAGTCAATGATCACGTATTTTTGTAATAAATTCACTTGGTCACTATTGGTATGACTATGATATAATTAATATAACTTAACATAACTTAGGTACATAACTTAGGAGATTAGAGATTTTTAACAATATAAATATAAATATTTGAATATTTATTACTAGCACAAAAAATCTAATAATTTTAAATTATAATAAGCAAATCGATTGAAAGTTAAGATATTAAATAAGATAATAAAAAATGTACTAACCAAGATGCATACGGAAATATCGTAGTCGTACAGGAGAAAGTGACCAACTAACAAATGGTAAAATGTTCAAGAGGGCCATTTAAGTCACTATTGCTTGGCAACAAAATAA
>NW_028281516.1:137500-168485 GCF_059751285.1 Brachycentrus maculatus
CAACTGTTCTTACATATAAATAAAAACGTAATATATTTTTTTGTCGTATTGATGCGAACGAGCTTTGAAAATGGCAAAATATATGCATTAAAGGATTTATTCAAAAAATAAAAAACTTTTCTACGGTTTACAACTATAACGCTAAAAGTCTCTTTTTGAAAATAAAATAAAATATTTTTTAAAAACAAAACTTTATATAAATTCAATAAATCTTGGCTCCATCAGGTATGCCAAATACTTAAATGCGGTCAGGTTAAGAGTCGTAGTAATCGGCGGGTATGCTTGAGGAGATGCATGAACGTGGAAGAGGCGAAGAATGTTTGCAAAGACAGAGTGGTGTGGCGTTCTTTTCTCTCTGCCTACCCCTGCGGCAGAGCGGTGTGATGGTTAGTTAGTTATAATTTTTTTAATATGTAAATTAATATTCGTATTCCTATTCATAAAAATAAATGTTTCAGAGTATAATCAGTTTGGTGATATGTTTGGTTACAAAATTTTGAGTGTGTCCAAATACTTGTTCACAAATCTGGATTATTTCCAATTATAGGAGTATTTTTCATATTATTTATTGACATCTCACCAAAAGATGTCTCTAGTGAAGTTCTAGTGATTCAAGAACAATGTTTCAAAATTGGTTCAAATATATAGAACTTCCAAGAATTTGAGTACGCGAGTGTTTTTGCCTAGAATTTTCACTCATGAATTACATGAAATTATAGTAACTTTAAACATAAAGAGTAAATCCACTCACAAGTTGGCATAGGCTATGAAACTTATAAAGTTGAAGCCTGAGTAGGGACATGATAAACGGTGTTGCATAAGCCGTAGCTAGATTTCAGAGTCACTTGGACGTTAGGTAATTCAAAAAAAAAAAGAATTTGCGTAGTGTGGTTGTCAATAATGGGAAGAATTGGTGAATGTTACACGTGTGTAAAGTGATCACTTAACCAGTCTAAGACGGTCGTCAGCCCCGTAAATGCCCTGACTTCCATATTCTTCTTCATCTTTGATGAGATGTCAAATAATAATATGTTTGGTTAGTACTTCTATGCAGAGTTGAATCGTGGACCCTTAAGATCAGCACTTTGAACCATTTAGAGGCATTCAAAATGAGGTTACAATCGTAGAATGCTACGCATTTCATGGACCGATATGATCAGCAGAGTAAATGTGCTCCAAAGAGCAAGAGCAGGGAGACATTTTTTGACTGATATCAAAGTCCGGAAGGTAGTATCTGGGGCATGTGCTAAGATGAGAGATGTACGAGCTATTGTACGTTATAGATGGTCGACGATGTGTGGGTAGAAAACAGATCTCCTGGTTCCGGAATATATGAGATTGTACGGGGATCAGAACAATAAAGACGCTGTTTAGAGCTGTCCAAGCAAGAACAATTTCTCCCAAGTGATAGTCGACGCCAGAAGGGTTTGAGTAGTGTGGTTGTCAATCATGGATAAAATGGTGCATGTTACACTAAGATGCCTAATGCTTATGACAGATCGTTAGCTCTTAGCGTTAGAATCGAAAAAAAACTAACCATCACGCTGCTTCCCCGCAGGGGTGGGCAGAGAGAATACAACGCCACACCACTCTGTCTTTGCAAACATTCTTCGCCTCTTCCACGTTCATGCATCTCCTCATACATACCTGCCGATTATTACGACTCCTAACCTGACAACTTTCAAGTATTTGGCATACCTACTCATGCCATGTTTTTCTCGGTCTTCCTCTGCTTCTTTTTCCAATTACATTTCCTCTGCTCCTTGTTCCATTCACATTACAAGCAAAGAACCCCAGATTTGTGAATAAGGATTTGGACACACCAAAAATGTTGAAAATATTTTCAAGTGTTTGACAATTATGTTGAACGTATCAAAACACGGGTAGCAATTAATTTCAAGAAACAGTGGTGTTAACCAAGTAAAACTTGAATAAACAGTAAAATCATTGACACTTTTCACTAAAAATATCGACCGTACATATTATTTCCTTAGATTGTATCTAAAATCATATGTGAATTCGATGGTGCCTGTAAAAAATTCAATAAATATAAAAAAAAAAAACATTTTTTTAAATTTTAGTAGACATACGTGGTTTTGCTAGTAACCCGCCGAAATTGGATGTCGATATAAAAAATTCACTCTTGCGGTTGACATCGAATAACATCCAAGACAGAAAGAAGTAGGTGCTTTATTGGAAAAACTGATCAAGAGAATTATTTCCGGGTTTTTTGAAGATCACACATTTTTACACGAAAGAAAAAATAATTTATACCTACCTTTTTATAAGTATTAAAATTTGTATTAAATTTGTGCCGTGTTGCTATGGTGGATAAAATTGGGAAAAATAAATTATATTTCTAGGAGAGGGAGGTTTGAACAGAAAGGCTTTGACTCTTATTTATTTATTTCATCATACGTAACACATAATTAAGAAATATAACAATGTACCCTCTCTTAGTTTTCCCATGCCAAGGGTGCATTTTACGGTATTTATTTAAAAAACTATAACGAAAGAAAGCTGTCTATGCAATTAAATATGACTTGGCCAAATGATATGATAAATTTCAGATCCACTCAATTCCATTATTTATTTCTGAATGTTTCTTTTATAATTTTTAGTTTATATTTCTTGGTTTATATTTTTAAAATCTGTATGAATAATTAAAGCAGGCTGCAAAACTCAATTACAAAATAATCAAATCCTTTTGACCAAAATTAATGTACCATATCGCTCACTCCTTTCTACAACGTCATATATCAAAAAACTTGATTTTTCAGGAGATCGTTATTAAAGTTCAAATATGTAATGAAATGTATTAAAAATAAATATCAAGCCACTTATTGAACTTTTTACTATGCAACAGATCTTTTTAGGTAAAACCTGAAGGTTTTTACTCCATTTGAAAAATATTTACTTTATTTAAAAAAATAATTAAACAATACCTTTTCAATAGATTTATATTATCCACTGACACTTCGTGATGGAATTGCATTTTTAATTTATTATTAGATTAAAACCAATATTTTTAGCTTTTCCACTTTTTTATTTGACCAGCGACCGGGTTTCGTCGTTACCGACATCATCAGACTGGTGATGATGCAAAAACAACACTTTCTGCCAATTAATTAATTCAATATTGTGTTAAAAATATGCCACTTTTACTGGGATATAGTACGTTATCTGGGCATTCCAAAAACACGCACAACGGAAAATTGATAATTTTTGGGATATGACGTTGTTGAAAGGAGTGAGCGATATGTGATAAATTTTTTTTTGATGTGTTTCGGAACATGTACAGGTACAGTTATCTCCTCGCCGAATTTGACCCACTTGCTGTTTTACACATTTTCTCGAATAAAATAAAAGAAATAAATAGTAAACCAAAAAAAATAAAATTTTATAGATTGTCTTATCTTTATAAGTGCTTTATTTAGTAAACTTTATAAAATAAATAAACTTTGTTTTAACCATTTTTTATTAGTACACTTTTTCCAACCGGTTTCAACACGAACCTTATCATCATCAGGGTTTATGTACTAATTCTAAAACATTGAAATACTCATGGTTAGGTTATAGATAATTACCCTTCCCTTACGATACCAAAAACTTCCACGCACTCCGTACACCATATGAAAATGTGATTTAAAAAACGGGAAAAAACTCCTAAATGTTGCTTTTATTGTGTATTGCACAGCGAATACGTCCGTTTTATTTTGTAAAGTTTATAAAATTTGCCACAAAGTATCTGCGAAAAACATTCAAGAAACTTTATTTAGACTCATTTAATATATGCACGATTTTTTTCAACTAATATCTAGTATTTCTGCCTTTTGATAATATGACCTTATTGATAATATGCCTTTATTCGTGCTGTCATACTGAAAACGCATGGCTCAATAATTTCCGTTCTATGTACGTAACAATAAAGAGTGTTGATTGTGATTTGTGTGCTTAGCTGGGAGGCGCTTTTTGTGTTATGTGAAAGAAAATCTTAAACGCATTTGTAAGAATAGTTTAGCATATAGTTGTTTGAGTGTCATGAGTAGGAATTTATTAAATATTTTCTTTGTGGGAGTACGTCTAGGAAATTTAAGTTTATTTTTGAATAGATATATGTACGTTTATTTTTAAATTAAGGTAAAACGGGGTGGCGCAAAATTAATTACACTTTTGAAAGATGTTAACAACATTTTGAGTGTGTCCAAATACTTGTTCCAAATACTTGTGAACAAGTATTTGGACACACTCAAAATGTTGTAAATAAATTATCTGGTCAAATTATAAGCTTAATAATAAAAATGAAAATGGTATTTTCTGGCGTTTCTCATGTGTGTGATTATAATCCAGGATTCGGATCTCACATACTAATATAAGAGTTTCTGCTTAATAAAAAGCTTCTTTACATCTCACCAATAGATGTCTCTAGTGAAGTCCTAGTGATTCATGAACAAGGTTTCTGAATTGGTTCATATATATAGAACTTCCAAGAATTTGAGTGGTGTGGTTGTCCATAATGGGTAGAATTGGTGAATGTTACACGTGTGTAAAGTGATCACTCAAACCAGCCTATGACGGTCGTAAGCCCCGTAAATGCCCGGACTTCCATATTCTTCTTCATCTTTGATGAGATATCAAAAAATAATTTGAAAGATGTTATAATATTTGCAAATGGCGTCGTACCTCAATCATATTTAATAATTGCAAACTAGACAGCTGCAGCACACAAACAGATTGATGAAACGGGCACAAATATATATAGCAACATTGGGGGCAGCCAATTGTAAGATATCATCTTTTTCACTTAACACAAAAAAATGTTTTTTCTTTAGTAAAAAAGTCATTAAAACAATGGACGATTTATTTTGCGTCACCTTAATTTATTTGTATCATATACTGTAGCTGTCTAGTTCACAAATCGCTCACTCCTTTCAAGAACGTCATAAATCAAAAAAGTAAATTTTTCAGGAGAACGTTTTTAAAGTTTAAAAATATAATATAATGTTTTAAAAATAAATAACAAGCCATTTATTGAACTTTTTACTATTCAACAGATCTTTTTAGGTAAACCCTGATGGTTGTTTTTCCATTTGAAAAATATTTAATATATTTAAAAAAATTATTAAACAATACCTTTTCTTCAAAATGCAAAAACAACACTTTCTGCCCTGTAGAGGGTAAATATTAAGTTAAAAATATTCCGCTTTTGCTGGGATATAGTACATTTTCTGAGCATTCCGAAAACATGCACAACTGAAAATTGACGATTTTTGATTTATGACGTTCTTGAAAGGAGTGAGCGAAATGTCAAATATAATAAAACATTTTCCGATAGGATGATTGATTTTGCGCCACCTCACAATAGTCCATCATTAGATGTGAATCGTATTGAATTTTTTTTTTTTTTTTTATAAAATCAAACAGTTGTTTATGAAATCAAATTTGATCAATGTAAGATGATATCCCAGGGAGGAGATTCAGCCACCCCTAAGGTTCGACGGTCTACAGAGAACATAGAAACAAGTTTAATGTAAGAGATACTACATTGTAAATCAAAGACAGGCCAACTTCATTGTCCCTTAGTTATACAGTTTATTCTCTAGAGACATATAAAAGACAGTTAGCTTATGCCTCCTTTCTTTAAGGAATTAGTATACGCATTTGATTGTATATACACAAGATGAAACACTGAATTTTCTCCTTCTAAGTTATGCATTGGTGAAATGAAGAGATGATTGATTTATTAATCAGGGTTTTAGGTGTTTCCCAGTATGTATGTAGAATAATCCAGGTTCGGACCTTGCATGCATCCGAATAAAAGGGTCTCTGCTTAATAAAAGCTTTCTAAATCCTATCATAGATGGCTGTTGTCTACTTATATGCACCGTATCATGAGAATAATAATATATATCTAGGTGAATAGTGAATGTTGCATGGGTGTCAAATGATCAATTAACCAGCCTATGATAGATCGTAGGCTCTGAAAATACCCGATTTCCGAATTCTTCTTCATCTATTTTGAGATGATAATAACAACTATTCTTTTATTTTTGTACTTACTCTCTATACTCTTCTTTTTCCATATTTAAACTGTTTCTCTTGATTTTTAATATATATATATATATATATATATATATATATATATATATATATATATATATATATATATATATATATATATATATATATATATATATATATATATATATATATATATATATATATATATATATATATATATATATTTAAATATATATAAATATAAATATATATATATATATATATATATAAATATATATATAAATATATATATATATATATATATATATATATATATATATATATATATATATATATATATATATATATATATATATATATATATATATATATATATATATATATATATATATTTACATATATATATATATATATATATATATATATATATATATATATATATATATATATATATATATATATATATATATATATATATATATATATATATATATATATATTTATATATATATATATATATATATATATATATATATATATATATATATATATATATATATATATATATATATATATATATATATATATATATATATATATATATATATATATATATATATATATATATTTAAATATATATATATATATATATATATATATATATATATATATATATATATATATATATATATATTTATATATATATATATATATATTTATATATATATATATATATATATATATATATATATATATATATATATATATATATATATATATATATATATATATATATATATATATATATATATATATATATAAATATATATAAATTTACATATACATATATACACACATGTACCATATATATTAGCCTAAGCTTCTAGACGGTACGCGCCTCATCAATGTTTGAATCAGAGAGAAATAATTAACTGCACGAAGCACTGTATAAATTTTACAAACCGCATGAAATTAGTTCGTGTTGTAATGCAAAACGGTTGCTGCTACCGAGATAAGTACTTTTAAAAACATGTAAGTACTAAAAAGAAAAAATGACTACCAGAAAGGGTTAAATAAACCAACGACTGGAGTGTGGAGTTATTTTCTTTCAGGAATCTGTAATGTGAAATGGGTATTATTGTTATTTATAAAAATACAAATATGTTTTGATATACGTATCTTAATTAAGACAAAGCATACTATATTTTACCTTGTAAAATGTCACCAACATTGTTTTAAACCACATTTATTTTTTGTACTTTTCTCCAACCGGTTTCGACAAAAAACCTAGTCATCTTCAACAGCTGCTGTCACTCAGCGTGTTCAATGTTTTAGATTGATTGTTGTTTCAATGAATTTCAATATTTTAATTGCTTTTCAAGCCACGTGAAATGAAACATTTTTGTACTGTGTTCTTTCTATTTCCTTTTTTTTCCCGTTGATCTGACTGAGCCATGATAACGCGTGCCAGGCTAAATCTAATTACAAAATTGTTTTCATGTTTTAATAGGATTTTTGATTGTAATATAGTGAGATGAAATCATCTTCCTTTTATATAATGAATGATTAACATATCACTGCGTCTATTCGATGCAGTGCCCTATACACCATTGATAGAGGACAAGGGTCAGAATAATTTATTTACCGAGCCCATTGTAATATTGCGAACTAAAATTCTTTCGGAATATTGAAGTGTTTACAGTTTCGTCTATAAGTTGTGGATACGATTCATTGTTTGATAAAAGGGATTCTATTTCTGTGTCATCGGAATCGATATTGTTATGGCAAGTGTTTACACTCGGATAAATGTATTCTTCAGTATTTTTTGACATCTCAGTAAAGATGAAGAAGAATATAAAAGTCTGAGCTTTTATAATGCTTACGACCGTCATAAGCTGGTTTAGTGATCACTTATATACACACGTGTAACATTCACCATTCTACCCATGATTGACGACTACATTACTCAATTTCCGGAAATCATACAATTATGATGTATTTCATATTTCGTGATTAATTTCACAACAACCACCTATGATTGGATTTATTATAGAAACTTTCTTTAGCAGATATTCTTTTTATTTGTATACATGATTTGAACTCGGATTATTTTACATACTGGACATCACACATTTCCATATTTTATCGATAATGCATTTTTTATTGTTTCAAAAATAATTCCACTTTAATTTATTAATAAGTCATTTCTGTTTATAAAATATCTTACTCTTGTTATTCTGTGCCTCTCAAAAAACTCTTGTACTTTGGGAGGGATTTATCATACACTCGTTTTTTTACATTTTTTAACCTAATTAAGGATTAACTTTTTTAACGTTTTATTTATTTAATATGGTAACATTTTTTTTAAATAATTAATTATTTTTTCTAGAAATTTCTACTTTTATAATCTGAAAATAAATAGCATAGTTTTCTCCAATAAAGAGACTGAGCTCTTATGCTTGGAGAGGGACTTCACTTATTATTTATGGTTTACGTTTATTGGTAATATAATTAATTTAATTACAAATATTTTTTTTTCTCGGATTGACATGTAATTTTTAATTTTTAATTTTTTAATTTTATTTTATTTTTCATAATACATAGGTACATTCAAATATACATATTCATTTCATTTATACATTTATTATATGTATTACGGTTCTTTAGGCATGGCCTGTGTTGAGCCGAATACTAACCTGTTAATACAATTTTTATATTTATTTTTTATTTTAATTTTTTTTAATTTTTATATTATAAACATAACATACAGGAGATACAAAAATGATTCAATGAATTTATTTTTTAGCATCTTAAAGTCTTATTATCTAGGAAGATTATTGAAGTACTTGGTTACCAAATATTTAAAATTCTGTTGGAATTGCTTGGTATTGCATTTCGGTATTGTAACAAAAATTTTATTTATTTATTTTTTTATTTATTTAATTATTTATTTTAATAATACATAGATACATTCAATATACATATTCATTTCATATACACATTTATTATACGTATTACGGCTCTTTAGGCATGGCCTGTGTTGAGCCGAATACTAACATGGTAATGCAAAGTTTATATATATTTTTTTTAAATTTTTAATATACATATATTTTTTTTTAATGATTACATTATAAACATAAGATACAGGAGATACAAAAATAATTTATGTTTTAAGGTTTTTCAGTGTGATAATTACACCTGGACTTTAATTAATTCACTTTCCACCTTGTCCCTTCCAATGTTAAGTAACCATCGACGGACACTGTTCTTAAAGACCTGATCACTCCTGGAAATTTTAATGGTTTCGGGCAGCAAATTAAATATTTTTGGAGCGAGGAATGAAAAATTTTTTTGGGCAAAACTTGTTTTAATGGCTGGGCCAATGTAGTTTTTATTTAATGCTGCCCGGGTTCGAATAGTTTGTTGCGTTCTAACCTTTTCCATTTTATTCCAGAAGTGAATCAGTACTTCCTTGACGAACAGTTGCCGTACGTCTAGTACCGTATAGCTTGTAAATAGCTCATTGGAAATGTTTGCTTGTTTTGATTTGACTTATTTCACAATTCAAACACTTATCATACAGTAATTTGTGGCATATAATTAATTGCTTTTTCCACTGTATTCAGTCTTTTTCATCCTTATTTTGCCAACTTCTTTCACTTCCGTACAAAATAGTAAATTTATTTTAACACACATGGTTAAAATTAATTATGTATAAACTTTAGAAAGTAAAATTTGATGAAGATTCTCATTTGAATGCTGTAATGAACGCAAATTGTTAAACAAGTTGATGTTTATCTTGTGATTTCCAAGGCAGAAGAGCTCTCTTACCCTCATATAAGGTTTTGAGGCTTTTCGGGTGTTTGTGAAGGGTTTGTGTAGCGAAGCCGTGAATTTGTTCAAATACTTATGTCAGTTTAGTTGTTGTTTCAGAAATTCAGTGTAGTTATAAGTACGACTGTCACGATATTGTATTTCACACATATGTCGATTAATATATTTATATCGCTCACTCCTTTCAAGAACGTCATAAATCAAAAAACTTAATTTTTCAGGAGAACGTTATTAATGTTTGAAAATATAATACAATGTATTAAAAATATATATAAAGCCACCTACTGAACTTTTTACTGTGCAACAGATCTTTTTAGGTAAAACCTGAAGGTTTTTTTCTCCATTTGAAAAATATTTAGTATATTTAAAAAAATAATTAAACAATACCTTTTCTTCAAAATTCAAAAACAACTTTTTCTGCCCTGTAGCGGGTAAATATTAAGTTAAAAATATGCTACTTTTGCTGGGATAAAGTACATTTTCTGGGCATTTCGAAAACATGCACAACTGAAAATTGAGGATTTTTGATTTATGACGTTCTTGAAAGGAGTGAGCGATATGGGATCCAATGCAGAGCGGACACCACAGAAACAAACAGAAAAACGCGTTAAGAGTGTCAGAAATAAAGACTCTCAGAAATAAAAGGAGCATATCTGGCTAAAGTGTTGGGTTGTGGTTCCGTGGTTAGTGTCGCGGACTCTTAAGTAAGAGTTTCTCGGTTCGAACCCACTCTACCAAAATTTGATACCTATTTCTAATAATGAGCCGCTTAGGCTCACAGAAATACTATGAAATTGAAATATTTAAAAACACAAATATTTCTCAAGAGTCTACGAGATACATAGAATAAGGAACTCCAGGATAAGAGAAGAATATGAGATCAAAGATGTGGTAAGATGGGGAAGGCAACGAAGTAGACAATGATATACGCATGTGAGGAGAATGGAAATATTCAGACACCCCACATCTCATTGCACGGCCAATTCCGGGCAGACCACCAAAGAGATGAAATGACAGCTGGGAATCAGCATCGCAGGAGGCTTATCTCTCTTAAGAACAGGCCACAAGGCAAACACCAAGAAGAAGAAGAAGAATCCAGCCTCACCTAATCTTACTTCACCTGACATAACTCTTATCCGTCAAGATAGTGTATGGAGTATCGTATTAAATTGAAATAGTGCAAAATTGAAATGAAATTAAAAATTTAATAATTTTATTTAAAAAAAAAAACTACTAAACTAATTAAACTCAAATGACTGAGAGACGGATAAATGGGGTGATGACCTCACAAATCCCTTTACACTGAAAACCATCTATAGTAATCAAAATATACTATTGTGGAGTCAAAATTCCGCCCTGAATTAGCTATGTTGCCTAGCCTGAATCGGTATTTCCCTACGGGGTGTTATCAGAATCCATAATTCTCTAAAATTGTTTATATATAGGAAATATACGAGGGTTACAATACAAGTGTAACATAACTATGAAATTTGAATAATACACACATATTGTACCGGTATTTTGTATTTATTGAAAAAAACATTTGTACTGCAATGGCAGTGCCATCTGTTAAAAATATCATCGTACTTAATATTTTTCACAAACAGCATGCTTCTTGACAGCTGCTATGACTTTGTAATGTGAAAAATTATGTCGCATTGATGTTTCAAAGAGTTTTTTTACATTTTCTTAGCTTCACAATAGTTGTGCAATTATAATTTTTTTATATAAGCTTTCTATTTTTTTTATTATCCATTTGATCGAACTGATCCACAGCAATTCGTGGTACACAGGTAGTATAACAATCATAGATTTCTTCCACATATTTGTCCAGTGACCGGGTTCCGTCGTTACCGAAATCAGACAATTTTTATTATTTTATAAAATCATGGTCTTCAACTCCTTGCAACAAAGAAATTTGTTTATCCTCCCACAAGTGTAATGATGCCGGTAACGACGAAACCCGTTCACTGGTTATTAAAATATATTTAAAAAAAATAACTATATTTTTTAACCCTTATCCGCACCCCAATGGTGCATAGCACACTATCTTGATCGTTAACACACGAAGGAATGTTGATCAGCTCTCCGCTTCAGGTACCAGTCATGGGTAATATTGAATAAATAGAGTGAAAAAATCACTTTTTCTTGATTGTTTTTCGCAGATACTTTGTGGCACATTTTATAAACTTTATAAAATAAAACTACTTTGTTTTTAACCCACTTTATTGGTAAACTTTTTCCAACCGGTTTCGACAAGAAGAACCTTGTCATCATCAGGGTTAATGTACTAATTCTAAAACAATGAAATACTCATAGTTAGGTTGAAGTTCATAACCCTTCTATATAGTATACATTGTAGTATAGTATACCCTTTTATAGTAGTTATTTTAGTATATAAAATGAAGTTCCATCGAAAAATATAACTACAAACCTTGAATCTAGTAAAAATATTGTTTAAAAAAAACGAACAGTTAAAATAATTAAATTATGAACCATTCCAGTTGGCATGACCAATAAAATGAAAAATTGCAAAGCTGAATAATTGGCCTACCATTTGTGAAGATAAAACTGAAATACAGCAAATAAATAAAACGTTTCGTGGTGAATTCTACGTACAGAGATGGAAATGCAACGCGGAAATGAATTATGTATGAATGTGAGGGAATTCGAGATGTAACAGAATACAAAAATTACTTTTCGGCATTTGGGATAGAAACCGCATACTTTGTTAAGGCTCGTTGCTTCTGTTGAAAAGTAATTTCACATTATTTTTAGACATATCATCAAAGATTAAGAAGAATATGGAAGTCTGGGCATTTCTGCAAATGCCACTACTTGCAGAAACTCTTATTAGTATGTGAGGTCCGAATCACACACATGAGAAACTACAGAAAATATCATTTTCATTTTTATTATTTAAGCTTACAATTTGACCAGATAATTTATTTACAACATTTTGAGTGTGTCCATATACTTATTCACAAAATCTGGATTAACAGCAATTACAGGAGTTATTTTCATAATATTTTTTGACATCTCATCAAAGATGAAGAACATGGAAGTCTGGGCATTTACGGGGCTGATAACTTTTCTTTATTCTTCATTGTCTATATCGTTAATAAGCTACCTTTTCAGCGACATCTATAGCTGAAATAACTTTTTCCATTAGCACAAACTGATCAATCATCTTCAAAATTAATTTCGTCATTTCCGCACTTTTAAATCAAGTCAGCGATGAATATCAACTCGGCGATCTACTATCAGATATATATATATACTATATATACTATACTATATAATACAGCATAACAGTTCGGTCGTGACAAATCGATATTATTTGTTTTGTCCGACAATGGGAATAAAAGCTCTGCCCGCCGTAATAATCGAGTTACGTTCCGCATTAGGGCAGGAACGGGAAATGATCCCATTGTGGCTGGATCAACTAAGATTTGTATCTCTTGATATTAATCAGATCTGACAGCTGTTTCGCCTCGTAAGGGGGATTAACATTATTTTGTACAATTATTGTATTTTCATTAACGGAGATATTTTGTTGCGTAAATGTGTTTTTCTGAAGAAAATAAAGGTCGAAGCAAACAGTAAAACTCGTTTTCCACAAGAAAAATTGACTGAGAAAGTATTTTTTTACAAAATTGTTAATAATATTAGTATATACCAAATTATTTTTTAACATCTCATCAAAGATGAAGAAGAATATGGAAGTCTGGACATTTACGGGGCTGACGACCGTCATAGGCTGGTTTAAGTGATCACTTTACACACGTGTAACGTTCACCAATTCTACCCATTATTGACAACCACACTACTCAATTTTTTGGATGTTCTATATATATGAACCAATTTAGAAACCTTGTTCTTGAATCACTAGAGCTACACTAGAGACATCTATTGGTGAGATGTAAAGAAGCTTTTTACTAAGCAGAAACTCTTATATTAGTATGTGAGGTCCGAATCCTTGTTGTAAATATTCGTCTGTTCCAAATATTGATCCCAAATGTCCTGAAGTTAAGCACCGACTGATTTGAAATTTTGACACAACATTTCATTTAAACATTTAAATTGTATTTTATTCCGCCTTCATAGTGCAGCGGTTAGTACATTTAACTACCAAGCTGTTCGGGTTTCGACTTCCATGGGGTCAAAGTAAATAATAAGCGGTATTTTACTCTAATATTTTATTTATCATTTTATTTTATTTATTCGGGAATTGTACAGCTTACATATAAAAATGATATTATAAACAATTGTTGTATTAACAATAATAAACATTACGTTACATTATCAAAAATAGTAGGTAACGTTAAAAAAAAACCCAATTTAACAATTCTACATTTATGTTATAAAACTATTAAAAAACTTTCAGAGATTTAAAAAAAAGGGTATGGTATAAAATAATAGATTAAGCAGGAAAGGAGAAGGATTTTATTATATATTACCCTGGACAAGAACAAGTAGCGAAAGAATATCACCTTGCCTTCTTGTAATTAACTATCAAAATAACACTGCTCAATACTTTGCAATATCCTATGTATCATTGGGTGCTGATAAGGGTTGGAAAGAGGAAAATACATTTATCGTAAGAAATATTCATTGATGACTTTCTGTCATTTTTCATTCCTAACTTATACTATTAGAAATACATACACATAACAAACGTAAAATAATAAATAATAAATTTAAGTCCCTCTCCAAGCACAAGAGCTAAGTGTCTTTATTGGAGGGAACAGCGTAATTAATTTTATTTTTTTTCTTGAATGTTTTCCGCAGATACTTTGTCACATTTTATAAACTTTACAAAATAAAATAACTTTGTTATTACTACTTTTTTATAAATACAATTTAACCTACCGGTTTCAACAAGAACCTTGTCATCATCAGGGTTTATATTAATTCAACAACATTAAAAAGATTAAAATACTCTCACCAAAAAACTTTTACACACTCCGTAAAAATCCTAAATGTTATTTTTGATGATGATAAGGTTCTTGTTGAAAACTGTAGGTTGAATTGTATTAAAAAAATGATTAGAATAAAGTAATTTTATTTTATAAAGTTTAATTTAAAATTAAAAAGTAGAAATGTGTGGGAAATGAATGAAATTACATAATAAATAAAAAAATTCAAAGAGACAAAATTTAATTCATTTAACGGATTTATTTTCTATTGGTATGGATAATTATGATGTGTTTTCACATCAACCTTCCCATCTTTACTATCCTACCTGCAGACAAGCCTCTAAAAGTGGAGCATTTAAATGCTCCACTTTTAGAGGCTTGTTAACTTTAAAGTTATTCCTTTTTAAAAGAGCGTTCATTATAACAATTTATTTTATTTTATTTAAAGCTTAAGAATTCGGCCAAAAGTACATTTAATCAAATATCACAATGATCTTATAAACAAAAGACTGCTACGGATTTTCCCCGTTCTTCATTCAAATTCAAATCGGAACGATAAGGGTCGCTTCCGAAGGCCTACTGGTGATAATACATTCTCGTTTCACAATTTAGTATCGCTGCGAAGGCTCGTCGTCGCGGACGTGCAATGCGCTCGCCTAAGCCCTTCGGAACTTGACGATGTTTTCCGAAGTTTTCCGAAAACGTTTGCCGAACTGAAAAGTTTGTGGATTTTGAAAAACCCCTGTTTAGTGTACGCCGTACAGAAATAACGAAATTAAGAGTGTCGGAAATGCGAAAAGTTACAAATTAATTTCACGAAAACACGAGGAATGTTTAAAACTTTATGTGGGTAGGAATTCGTGATTTAAATTTATCCTTAAATATTTTTTTATATTTTTTGCATTAAGTTATATACTTTTTTACGATTGAAATATTTATTGGTTAAAATCATATATTATTTGATTATTATTTTAATTATCAAATTGTTTTAATACATCAAATAAAATAGCCATATATACTTGTAATATTTTTCTGGTATTTTTTTATTTATCCTCGACAACCTAAATTTATATAAACATTTTTTTTTTCATATGGATCTGATGGTTGTTTTTACATGTATTTAGCGGTAAAATAAATCACTTTCATGTAAAGGGGTTAAAATAATTAAATTAAATCCGTATATAAATTTTGACGACCATCTTGATTATTTTTTGGCTCCATTTTGTAATTTCTAAAGTAGATTCTGCGCAAGTCATGAAATTTCAGGATTTCAAATACCACGAAACCCTGAAATGTTTAAAATGTAAAAGTTCAAGACTCAAATACGATTTAGTCAAATTGCAGTTATTATTTAAATGCCACTGATCATATTGGTCGTGTTGTTAAAAAAAAGAATTTTACTCCTTGTTACACATGGGTGTTTATTTTTATTTTTCTATGGCACCTAATTGATTAAATAACTGATTTAAAAAAATGTTTTTAATAAAATAATAAAATAATATGAGAGTTAAATTTGACACTGATTTTTAATCAGCTTTACCAGTGTAAGTATAAATATAAGCTAATTTTAAATTCTTGACGGAATAAATTGTGCTTATTCTATAAATCCTTTAGCCAAAAAATAAAATATACCGTATTTGATGTGATTCTTTTTATTTTTTTTGGATTTTCGTTTTATTTAAATTTTTGTATTTTTTCAATTTCAACTTTTAAATCTGAGTTTTTTTGATAAGTCTCACAGTATTTTTATATATTTTTTTTCCTTTTAAAAAAAGTATTAAAATGTAGGTAATTTAAATCACTGGGGCATTTACATGAAATTTTCCCAGCTCAAAAATATAGATGTATAAATCACAAAAATAACTATGTTTAAAGTTAAAGAGTGAAAATTAAAATATGTTTATAAATGGCAAGATAAAAGGCATAAAAAAACTTGGCAAAAAGATGTATAATAGATGTTCGAATGTGAAATAAGGAAAGTATGCAAGGCTGAGATAAGCATAATCGATAAAATTTAGATTGATGTTTTGAGATGGTTCGGACATGTGGAACAAATGAGTGAAAATACAATAACGGTACAACAAATATATGACACAAACATACTTGGAAATATAAGTAAAGACTGAGAAAGACTTGGTATGATCAAGTATTTCATATACTTGGAGATGGTTAGGTCAGGAGTCGGAATAATTGGCGGGTATGAATGAGGAGATGCATGTATGCGGAGTAGATGGAGAATGTTTCGGAGTAGATGAAGAAAGAGGGGTGTGGAGTTCTATTCTCACTGCCTACCCCTATGAAGAATGGCGTGATGGCTAGTGGCATTCTGTCTCTCCGTATGAATAAGACTGTGATTGTGCTTTTTTAAGCATAAAGTGCGGTTTGTAAATATATGTATTTTGGAAATGTGTTGACCTAGAATTTCGTGGTACATTGGTCTTACCAAAAGGGAGTTTTGTCAAAAAACTTTCAACCGGTCATATATACAATCTCATCTTCGCATGAGAATTGTACGATATTTTGAGTGTGTCCTAATACTTGTTTACAAATCTTGATTATCTTCAATTAAAGGGGTTATTTTCATATAATTTTTTGACATCTCAACATAGATAAAGAAGAAGAATATGGAAGTCTGGGCATTTACGAGGCTTACGTCCCTCATAGGCTGATAAATGTGATCACACACGTGTAAAATTCACTAATTCTACCCATGATTTACAACCACACTACTCAAATTCTTGGAACATCCATATATATGAACATTGTAATTGAATCACTAGAATTTCCACTAGAGACATCTATTGGTGAGACAAAAAAGCTTTTTTATTGAGCAAAGAGCTCAATAAAAATGTAAGCCCCATAAATGCCCTGACTTCTATATTCTTCTTCATCTTTGTTGAGATGTCAAAAAATAATATGAATTGTACGATGCTCTTCTCAGTGTGCTTTTTCTATGCCATCAAAAACTAGACGCTCACCCGAATTGTCACAAACAAGATTGAAGCGGTCGGTGCTATAGAATAATGCTCAAAATACAATTAGTTTGCGAGATTTAGAAACAAATAATTTTATTTATAAATGATAATTCGGAAAAAAATGCAATTATATGCATGTGGCTGATATTGTTCCCGATGTAACATCTTCTCAAAGCTTCTCTTTTCCATCAAATATCGGACTTTCACCCAGATTACAACTAACAAGATTAAAGCATTCCGTGTTATAGAATAATGCTCAGCCTCATCATGGGTAGAATGGTGAATATTATACGTGTGTAAAGTGATCACTTAACCAGCCTATGATAAGTAGTAAATAAAAATAAGTACTAATTGGATCTTCAGATATCGCTCACTCCTTTCAAGAACGTCATAAATCGAAAAACTTGATTTTCAGGAGAACGTTTTTAAAGGTAAAAAATACACTAAAATGTATTAAAAATAGAAATCAAGCCACTTAACGAACAATTCATTGTGCAACAGATCTTTTTAGGTAAAACCTAAGGTTTTTTCACCATTTGAAATATGTTTAGTATATTTAAAAAATAATTAAACTATACCTTTTCTTCAAAATGCAAAAACAACACTTTTTGCCCTGTAGCGGGTAAATATTAAGTTAAAAATATGCCTCTTTTGCTGGGAAAAAGTACATTTTCTGGGCATTCCGAAAATGCACAACTAAAAATTTACGATTTTTGATTTATTACGTTTTTGAAAGGAGTGAGCAATATGTGAACTAGTATTTGGACACATTCAAAATCTTCTATATTCTTCATCTATTTTGATGTTCAAAATAAAATGAAAAACAACCCATGTCTAGGATAAATTATTATTGGAAAGTGAAATAATATTCTTTCATCCCTTAACGCTATAACCTAAGGGGGTCTCACGTTTTGCTTTCTTTTGCCATTTTCCGTGAAAATACGACATACGGTCTAGTAGGACAGACTTTCTATATCCCGTGGCTTAAACACCGTGGTTTAAGGCTGTCTCGTCTTTTTTGACACTTGACAAAGGCGACATTTTTTCCGGAAAACGGACAAACTATTAACAATTTCCGTCACTTTTTAAAAGGTAAAATTATTTGACGTAAATAAATATTATACAAGCAGTATTCATAAAAATAACAAAATTTTAATATTATAAGGATAAAATAAATAAATTAAATTATTTCCACATCTACACTCGATGGTGCAAAGGGCACTGCATCATATAAACGCAGTGTTTTCATGATCGTTAACACATGGAGGAAAGGTGATCAGCCTTCCGCTTTAGGTACATTTAGGAGTTTTTCCCGTTTTTTAAATCACATATTCATATGGTGTATGGAGTGCTTGGAAGTGCTTGCGGCATCGTAAGGGAAGGGTAATTAACTATAACCTAACTATGAGTATTTCAATGTTTTAGAATTAGTACATAAACCCTGATGATGAAAAGGTTCTTGTCGAAACCGGATGGAAAGAGTGTAGATTTGTCCACTCAGGATTTATATTAATATCTCAACATAGATGAAGAAGAACACATAAGACTTGGTATTTACAGGGCTAATTTGTTACTTGATGGTGTTATTTTCAATATCCCTCAATGTAGAGATACTTTAGATTTTAGGTAAACATTGTTGTTGCTCGAACCCCAATTGATTACTGTCGAACGGTGGTTGACTTGCCGAACAAAGTGTTTCAAGAAATGGGGGTAGTTTGGGGATGATGATATAAGATATTTCCCTTATTTTAGTAACTGAATCTTCCATGGGCAAAGTTAAGTACTCGCAGACAGTTGCTTCCACCAATTTGACTGAAGAGGAAAGACCTACTTTGAGACAGTTAAGATGCTTCATAAATAAGTGGTATAAGTCTATTTTTTCTGAAGTATCAGGCGTTTTTAGCACCTAGCATCTATCACTTTGAGATTTTTTTTGAAAGAGAAATATTTGTGCTTTTTTACCAACAAAATATATGTATTTAATGTTAATTCAAATACTGATTTTTAAGTATACTATATTTTATTGTAAAAAAAAACACATAAAAATCAATTTTGTGATAATTGTTTCGCCTAGTTACGGCATTTTCAAATGAAAAAACTGTCAAAAAATTGATTTTAATGTGGTTTTTCTAAAAATAAAGTACAACTCAGTAGACTCGAAAATTAATGTGTTTTTAACATTTCATACATAAATAAAAATGGATAAATAACAAAATACTTCAATTTCATACTAATTCATTGAATCTAAGCGGCTCATTAATAAAATTAGGTGTCTAATTGTGGTAGAGTGGATTTGACTACAGAAACTCTGACTCGATAGTCTGCGACACTAACCACGGGACCACAATCTGACGCAGTTTAAACCTGATACAATTATTTAAATTAATACTTTTTAATATATTGTGACACTTATTTCAATGCATTCCGCATTATTTTCAAACACCGTATGTAAAAAAAAATGATACTGCGGAATGTATCGAAACATGTTTCACCATAGATTTAAAAAAAATTAAAGTATTTACCATGTTAAACTTAAATTAAAAATAGATAGATATTATCATAAAGTGACTGGCGAATCAATTGATGAAAAAATTGAAATACTTTCATGTTATATTATACATATTATAAAGGTATTACTACAAATTACTACTTTTCGGGTGATGTATTTAAAAATTATTTAAAAAAATATACAGTTGTAATAAATCAATTATTGAGTTTTATTTTTGACATGTAATTTAATAATTTAGACAATTATTAAAACCATAAAAAATTCTTATAAAACATTAACTAAAGATATGCTTTTCTAAAATACATCATCATTATTGTCTATGTTCCCGTTAAACAAAGTCTTGCACGATTAAGGATATTTTTAATGTAAGTATTTATGAACTATCGATTTTTTTAACCCTTATCCGCACCCCAATGGTGCATAGGGCACTGCATTATAAACACAGTGTTATCTTGATCGTCAACACACGAAGGAAAGGTGATCAGCTTTCCGCTTCAGGTACCAGTCCAGGGTAATATTGAATAAATATAAGAGTGAAAAAATCACTTATATTTATTTGACCCCCTCTGGGAATCGAACCCGGAACCTCCGGAACGGTAGCCGAGCGTGCTGACCATTACGAAGGCGAACAAAGTTTAAATTAGTTTGTAAATTTTAATATTCTAACGATTTATATATTTATTATAATTTTTAAAGGAGCAATCGGAGTAAAACATTAAGATTTCGAAGAAACAAACATTTTTTATTTTTTACATAGTTTTAGAACCATTAAAACTGTCTTCACCTAATGACGAATATACTTGTTAAACTTTCGCGGACATGCTTACTTTGATTTTAAGCTCTCCATTTCAGTATCGGTTATTACAAATAATATTTTGCTCTAATTTATAACGGAGTAAGCAATTCTTGAGACATTAATGCGCTGTTTTGCCGCTTAAATATTTTATACACAGTTTCATTCGGAGAGCAAATACTTATAACTTTCCCAAATTACGAAAACATCCGTTGAGATTTTAAATGTACCATATTTTAGGAAAAATATATTTATGTTTTAACATATACATATTTCTAAATATTTTATTTCATCTCATCATTTTTTGGTAGGTATATGAATTAGTTTTATACAGCATTTTGAGTGTGTCCAAATACTTGTTCACATCTCCATTTACAGGAGTTATTTTCATGTTAGTTATTAATTTCGTCCGCCTCCGTAGTGTAATGGTCAGCACACTCGGCTACCGTTCTGGAGGTCCTGGGTTCGATTCCCAGGGGGATAAAATAAATATAAGTGATTTTTTTTCACTGTAATATTTATTTAATATTACCCTGGACTGGTACCTGAAGCGGAGGGCTGATCACCTTTCCTTCATGTGTAAACGATCAAGATAACACTGCGTTTATATGACACAGTGCCCTATGCACCATTGGGGTGCGGTAAGGGTTTTATTATTATTAATTATTAATATGAAAATATTAATTATCTGTAATTGGAGATAATCCAGATTTTGTGAACAAGTATTTGAACACACTCAAAATGTTGTAAATAAATTATCTGGTCAAATTATAAGCTTAATAATAAAATGAAAATGGTATTTTCTGGCGTTTCTCATGTGTGTGATTATAATCCAGGATTCGGACCCCACATACTAATATAAGAGTTTCTGCTTAATAAAAAGCTTATTTTCATCTCACCAATAGATGTTTCTAGTGAAGTTCTAGTGATTCGAGAATAATGTTTCAAAATTGGTTCATATATATAGAACTTCCAAGAATTTGAGTAGTGTGGTTGTCAATAATGGGAGCAATTAGTGAATGTTACATAATGTGTGTAAAGTGATCACTTAAACCAGCCTTTGACGGTCGTCAGCCCCGTAAATGCCCAGACTTCCATATTCTTCTTCATCTTTGATGAAATGTCAAAAAATAATATGAAAATAACTCCTGCAATTAGATATAATCCAGATTTTGTGAACAAGTATTTGAACACACGCAAAATGTTGTAAATCTGGTCAAATTATAAGCTTAATAATAAAAATGAAAATGGTATTTTCCGGCGTTTCTCATGTGTGTGATTATAATCCAGGATTCGGACCTCACATACTAATATAAGAGTTTTGCTTAATAAAAAGCTTCTTATCATCTCACCAATAGATGTTTCTAGTGAAGTTTTAGTGATTCAAGAATAATGTATCAAAATTGGTTCAAATATATAGAACTTCCAAGAATTTTAGTAGTGTGGTTGTCAATAATGGGAGGAATTGGGGAATGTTACACAATGTGTGTAAAGTGATCACTTAAACCAGCCTTTGACGGTTGTCAGCCCCGTAAATGCCCAGACTTCCATATTTTTCTTCATCTTTGATGAGATGTCAAAAAATAATTTGAAAATAACTCCTGCAATTGGATATAATCCAGATTTTGTGAACGAGTATTTGGACACACTCAAAGTGTATTTATTAATATATACATCTTTCTAAACATTTTATTTCTTCTCATCATTCTATGGTATATGTATTAGTTTTGTATTTTGTTGATATCTGTTGAAGCCAATTACGAGTGAGTCAACTAGATGTATCTATGGTTGGTTTCAACCCTTCAAAGCCTTTATTTAGCAAAGCTCCTTTTTATTACCATGTAAGATCGTAACCGGATTATTTTACCTGAAAACATGATTTTCAATATTATGCAGCTCAAAATTTAACCAATTATTTTATGCACGTATTTTTCTTTACAATGATTAAAGAAAACACTTGTTTTTTACCACTTGAGTTTTATTATAGACTACATGTTTCAGAAGTTAAACTTCCATCATTCAGGTCTGTATATGTTATTATACAGACCTGAATGATGGACGTTTAACTTCTGAAACATGTAGTCTATAATAAAACTCAAGTGGTAAAAAACAAGTGTTTTCTTTAATCATTGTAACATGTCTTACCACAAAGTTAATGCCGAAACAATAAATAAAATATTTTTCTTTACATAGTAGCAGAGCTAAACGAAATCGTACAAGGAAGAATAAGAATACTTGATTTATTGTAACCATCCCTTAATCACTCAGGTTAATTCGAGTAAAGCGGTTAGCCGTAAGTGCTGAATGGCTAACAATACTTTATTTACGCCACCCAAGGGACTGTTATACGCTTAACTTAGGGTGAAGTTATCCCCTATTTCACAGGGCGTTTTACATAACGATTATCTAAGTACCTACTAAAAGCTTAAATAAAGAATCCCGATTTTACGGTGACGCTTTTAAAGATAATTCCGAAGTGGGTTTTACGATTGTGTTTTATTTATTTTGCCGCTAGGCGTTTGTATACTACCGATACAATTTGCGTGTTTTAAAAAGGGTTCATATTAAATTTAAAATGTTGGGATGTAAAGGAAGCTAGGAATGTATCTCAAGACGGAAAAGCGTGGCGTTCCATCCTCTCAGACACGGAGTCATGGTAGTAGTAGTATATATTGATGAAATATTTACTTTGTTTCAATTTAAAACTAAATAAAAAATATACGTGTATAAATTTTGTTACAATTCTTAGATTTTTTTATTAAAACGTATTTATAACAACATTTTGAGTGTGTTCAAATCCTTGTATACAAATCTGTGCTTCTGCTCTATGGAATCATTTTATATTATATATCAACACATACTAAGAAAATATAGAACTTTATAACATTAAATACAAACTTCTTTTTTTTATTGTTCGGGAATTGTACAGCCTTACATTTAAAAAATATAATAAAAAAAGTTACATTAACAATAAAAAACAACATTGCATTGATAAAACGGAAAAAATGAGGTTTTTTACCACTTTCAATTATTGCACTTTTTTCCAACCAGTTTCGACTAGCACCTTGTAATCTTCAGGAATAGGTATATACTACTCTCTGAAGATGACAAGGTGCTGGTCGAAACCGGTTGGAAAAAAGACCCTAGAATAAAAATGGTTAGAAACGAAGTTTGAGATTTATTTTATAATGTTTATTAAATGTGCCACAAAGTGTCAGCAAAAACCATTCAAGAAAAAGTAATATGAATAATGTGCGATTGTTAATCATGGGTAGAATGTTGAAATTGTTAAAGAAAACATTTTTTCTAATAATGTCTAGTTTTGGAAGCTATGCTTCCATCTTCCGGTCTAAAAATAAACTTATAGTTTATATTTATACCTGAAGATGGAACCATAGCTTCCGAAACTAATCAATATAATAAAATAAACTCAAGTGATGGAAAACAAGTGTTTTCCTTTTACAATTTCATCATGTCTTACCATAATGTTAATGCCGAAACATAAAATAGAATGTTGAATGTTACAGTGTAAAAAGTGATAACTTTAACCAACCAATCACAGGTCGTAAGCCCTGTTAATGCCCAGACTAACATATTTTTCTCGATCTATGTTGAGATATTATTAAAAATAAATCTCATTAATTAATCCAGCTGTCATATTATGGTTATATCTATCCATTTTAATTTAAGTTTCATTTGGTAGAGACATACTTCTATTAGTGATAGTGGTATTTACCAAGTAAAACTTGAATTCCAAGTCAAAAATATGTTAATATTCCGAGACGGTTTCAGACAGTCGTTGTGGCGTAGTTGGGTAGACGCTCGACTGCGAAACTGGCGTCGCGGGTTCGATTCCCGCCAAGTGCAAAATAAATTCAAGATAGATTTATTTTCAATTGGTCTTGGTGTTTGTGATGTGTTTTTCACATTTACCTTCCCTTTCCTTGCTATCCTACCTGCAAACAAGCCTCTAATAGAGGCTTTACGGGTTATTCCTTAAAAAAACACGTTTGTTGATTTAGAATGTTACTGCATGAAATCGTTAATTGAATTACGATATCAATAACAAAATTCGTTTTGCTAACAACATCAAATTTGCTAATTTGACCTTCATATAACTTGTAATTGTAGCATTTCAAACCTGGTAAGAAAAAATTCTTTCACGAATTTTAAGGAGGAACTTTTAACGTGAATGAAGATTGAGATTAAACGATACAAATTTCTTTTTCCCTTTTTGCACTTTTCTTTTAATCTTTCCTTATCTCTCCGTAAGGATATTAATTAACTTTATTATAATGTTAATTTAGAAACGTTATTTTTCAGTCAAGGACTAGTTAAAAAGGACTCCTTTGTTGTAAAAATAATTAATTTATGTTAATGACTACTTTATATATACGCACGCAAGTACTCAATGGAGTCTAGGTTCCAACCTAAATGAATGGAAGTGAAGCATAGAGTTGGCAAATGAAGTATGAAAGTAGGCTGAATGCAGGCATAATGTGATCCTTCAGACAAATATGCGTCAAAGTTATGTATGTTAGATGTTCTAACAGTGAAATAAGGAAAGAATGATATGCGTTATAGATAAAATAAGGAAAGGTTTGTTGAGATGGTTTGGATATGTGGAACAAATGAGTGAGGAAAGAACTGAAAAACAAACTAATGAGGCAAATGAAGTTGAGTAAAGGAGTAGAGGAAGTCGTAGAAAAACTTGACACGATCTGGTATGGCAAATATTTGAAAGCGGTAGGGTCAGGAGTCGGAATAGTTGACGGGTTTATTTGAGAAGGTGAATAAATGTGGAATGTTTGCAAAGACATATTGGTGTTCCGTTCTATTCTCTCTGCCTACCCATACAGAAAGCGGTGTGTTGGTTAGTTACTAAGTTTGGTAAATATTGTTTGTTAGTTCGACATATAGGATACCCAGTATGGTATGATACTAATACAATAAACGTTTTGTTGAAAACCTGTCTATAAAGGTAATATTTCAAATATTAACGAAATAAATTCGACTCTTTTTTAATGTAAGCACCTATTTTTGAAGTTTATATCCTACTTTAAAATGTTTTTAATGTACCATTAAGTCTAATGTTAATTAATATATCGTGTCAATTATCACATAATTTTTTTTTTCAACAGATTCCAGTTTTCAAGTTTTCCTGTATTGAAACAATATTTTCACAATTGTTTTCCTGAAAACTGAAAAGTGCTTCAATCGTTATGAAGTTTTGGGTTACTGCAGCATTCAACGTACATGGTGAGTACTAAAACAGTTAATTAACCCTTCCCTGACAGTAATAAAAACTCCCGCGTGCTGCGGTGATATGTATTTTGTACATCATATGAAAATGTGGTTTAAAAACGGAAAACAATGTGAATATCCCTAAATGTTGCTTTTATTGACCATAGTTGAAGTTGAAAACTAACAATTTTGTAATGTTAGCTCTGGTATTATCAAAAACGAGAAAAAAAGCAAATAAGCGCAAACCTGTCGTAGCGACACGACCGCCGAGCAAGACGATCTGCACACTACTGGCGATGGCGGAGTAAACACGTTACAACATGCGTGTATACTTACAAAGCAAGCCACACGCGCATATACAAAAACGTTTGTGTATTGGTGATTTCATTCCTGATTTTTTTCACAAATTATTGATTTCCGTCGTATAAAATGAATAACTTTATATTATAATACTTTCATGTAATACATAATTATATTACGGAGGAACATGAAAATTCTGATCCAGTATCTATTTCATTTTATATTGATGTTCTCATTTGAAAAGTCGAGTTTCAATAAATACATATCACTGGGAGGGGAAGGTTGAACACAAATAAATTTGTGTTGTAGTATCTACATACTATATCTCGTTTTGTAACTATGTTTTAAGGGTTCAATATTTTATCTGCAACTTGATTTTAAATCCAAAAATATTCGATAGTTTTAAACCACCCTGTAGCATTTCACAAAGTTCTTTTTAGGTTTTTTTCTAATTATTCATTTGTGAATTATCTTACTAACGAATTATAATAAGAACAAAACCTTAAATTTTTCGTTTAAAAAGAAAATCATTCGCAGATTTTCAGTATTTTTCATTTTAATTGTTTGACCTTTGAAAGAATTGTAATAAAATTTATACAAGTCTTTTGATTATTAAGTTTTTAATTGAAACAGTCCGTAAGATGTACCTGTATATATAAATATTATATACAGGTACATCTTGCAAACTTTTCATATTTCTGATATATATATATATTTTAAGCCAGTCGTTACGCCTTCCCTCAAAGGTAGGCAGAGATATTAGAACACCACACCAATATATCTTTAAAAAGAGTCTTCAACTCTTCCACATTCATGCGCCGCACAGTGGGGTATATTAGCGATCTGGGCGGCCAATATTATTTTTCATTCTAAATCGATTCCAAATATGCCTTTTGACTAATTTATTGTATTATATGGAGTCAAAAAGACTAATCAGTAAAAAAAAATAAAAATGAAAATCGTACAAAAAAAAAAAAAAAAAATATTAGTCCGAGAAAAATGGCCATGGTTCCTCGTCCGCACACAGTCCTTCTTCCTCATCTGACGATTTTTCATTGATATTTCTATTGAGTTCAGCTGGGAACAACATGGCTATGGTCTCTGTTAAAAAAGGTTTGCTTTTTTTACGAGCCTACCAATCTCATTCCTGTTATGACGCCTCTCGCGAAAATTTTCGAACAAAATTTTGCCTGTATACGCGAAAATGTTTGTTCCATGTATCAGCAGGCTCTTCTGATAGTTAGTCAATTGGAAGCAACACTTTTTCTATAACTTCCGATCCGTGCATTAAAATTTTGTGCATCGTAGGAGTCATTGGATTCCAAGGATATAGTTTGATGTAAATATCTGCCGTACTCTTCGCATACACAGAAAACTTTTAAGTATCAATTTTATGTCCGCTTGATAATGTTTCTAATAAACCTTTCAGACGATATATCAAATTCGCATCAATTGAAGTAATTTTTTTATGCTAGCTCATGATCTTTGATGGTCGTCCTGATCGATTCATTACCCTAGAAATTGTAAAAGTTCCGTCAAGCCAATTTTCATTTTTTATCAAGAAAGCTTCCTCTTTTCTGAGTGCATTAGTCCATTTTTATTTCATTTCAGACTTGAAATGCGAAAAATCGTGGTTTATTTTCTTTGCATACTCATAGATATCCGCTAAGTTACATTTTAATTATAAAATGGAAAATCACAAAGTAAGGGCTTCAACAATAAATTATACTTAAAAAAAAAACATATGGTTGGTTGAGTTAATTGTAAATATTTCATATACTTAATACTAAAACTTAGTGTAGAATGGGGAAAACTGGATCACCCCTGATTTGAGTAATTAGCGAAACTATAAATATCATACCTCAGGTTTGCGAGCGTCTCGCAAATACAGCTGCGATTCGTTAAATTTACGCATTTACATCTTTCCTAGAATGTCTTCTTTACTATTGTTTAACATTTGTAAAAAAAATGTCTTTTTTGTTCAATTTAAAATACAGTAAAACCTTGATATTTCTTCTTTCTTCTCCGTCTTAATCCTCATTGCTGAGGGTTGTGACCCTTGCAGAAGCAATGACTCTTCTCCAGTTATCCCTTGACTGCGCTGCACGTAGCGCTCCAACCACTGAGGTGCCTGCTGCTGCCTTAATTTGATCGGTCCATCGTGTGGGGGATCTTCCTCTCCCTCTCTTTCCCTCCAGGCTACCGATCACAACTAGGCGTTCCAGGCTATCCTCGTTGCCACGCGCAACGTGTCCAAAGAACTGGAGAATCCGTCGGGTACAGATATTGGCCAGAGACAAGCCATCCAAGCGTAGTTCCTGGCGAATGGACTCATTGGTGCGTCTAGCTGTCCATGGAATTCGGAGCATGCGCCTCCAACACCACATTTCGAAGGCATCAATTTTTCTCCTTTCTGCTGCTTTTATAGTCCATGTTTCAGCAGCATAGAGAAAAATGGAGTGGACCAAGCTCCTGACAAGCTTCATCTTGGTGTAGTTACTCACACCCCGGTCTTTCCAAATTTTGTCTAGCTTAGACATGGCACTTTTGGCGATGGCGATACGACGTCTAATCTCTCCTTCACAAGTTCCTTCATTGCTGATTTGAGATCCAAGGAACTGGAACTCGTTTATTATCTCTAAACCTTCCAGTGAGTTCCCGAGATCACCAAACTTCTTAGATCGATCTATGATCATGATCTTGGTCTTGCTTTGGTTAATCTCTAGTCCCAGTGCCTTGCTCTCAATCTCTACTCGTTTAAGGAGATCTACCATCTCTTTTGGGTCTTTGGCCAGAAGTGTTGTGTCGTCCGCATATCGTATATTGGACAGCTTTACGCCACCAATGGACACTCCTCCATTCCATTCGTAGAGAGCCCTGCGCATGATGTATTCCCCATAGATGTTAAACAGGTCAGGGGAGAGTATGCATCCCTGCCTTACACCTTTCTCAGTGGGGAAGCTTGCAGTGTTTATGCCATTGATTCTTACGATTGCCTTACTTTGGGCATAAAGTCCATGGATGAGTTTTATCAAATGGGATGGGACTCCCATCTCCATGAGTACTTTCCACAGATGTTCCCACTTCACGCAGTCGAAAGCTTTTTTGTAATCGATAAAGCATAAAACTGTTGGCGTCAGGAACTCTCGGCTTTTTTCGATCACTTGGCGGATGTTGAGGATCTGCTCTCTTGTTCCTTTTCCTTTCACAAAACCAGCTTGTTCCTTTGGTATTTGCCATCCAATGTAACTGTGTAATCGTGCTTTTAGAACATATAGCATTATCTTGCTGGTGTGAGAGATAAGTGCTATTGTCCTATAGTTTTCACACTTTTTGGATGAGCCTTTTTTGTGAAGAGGAATGAAAACAGATTCAGCCCATTCCTGAGGCCATGTTCCCGTTCTCCATATGAGGTTGCAGAGATCCAGCACTGTTTTTATGCCCTTATCCCCTAGTTCTTTTAGAAGCTCGGCCTGTATGCAGTCATTGCCGGGGGACTTGTTGCATTTTAGTTTTTTCAGTGCATTTCGAATCTCTTCTTCCAAAATGTCGGGTTCCATGGTTTGATTCTCAAAGGAAGGACTTCCTGCTGTTGAGGTCTCGGCATATAGTCCGGAGCAGTAACCTCGCCATCTCTCCAAGACGCTGCCAATGTCCGTCAGAACGCTTCCATTTTGGTCCTCTATTGCCCATGTCTGAGGTTTGAAGGCACGGGTTAAGAGTTTAACCTTTTGGAAAAGATCCTTTGTAGTGACGCTATTCGCTTTATCTTCTATCTCAGCACAGATATCCGAAATTTGTTTATTTTTGTCTCGTCGGCAATGTCTTTGTATATCTTTATTGAGCCTAGAGTATTCTTGTTTCGCTTCTGCAGATGAGGTTCCTTTTACTCTCATCGCTTTTCGCTTTGATATCATATCCCATGTGGGGTCTGATATCCAAGATTTCCTCTTTTCATTTCTCGGCTCCTGATATTTCATTGCAGTCTTGACAATTTTCTCTTTGAGACTGTTCCAACGCTGTTCGACATTTTCTGAGGAGTTTACGTTGAAATCAGCGTCTTGTTTCCTGATATCTGTGCCAAAACATTTAATTGCTGGCTCATTGAGGTTTAAAGTTTTAAACTTATCCCTTTTTATAATTTTGAACTTGGCTCTGATTTGTGCAATCAGCAGATTATGATCAGAGCCGCAATCTGCACCAGGATAAGTTTTAACATTACTTACCGATGACCTCCAGCGGCTATTTATCATGATGTAATCAATCTGGTTGCGACATCTATCACCCGGTGATATCCATGTGTATAGGCGTCTGATGTGCTGTTTAAACCAAGTATTCATGATTGTCATTTTTTCTTCAATAGCAAATTGGATCAAACGTTCACCTCTAT
>NW_028281517.1:0-20124 GCF_059751285.1 Brachycentrus maculatus
GTCAGGTGGGCAAGAAGGATGGATATTTAAATCCGTATCCCCATTAAACATTCTGACATACATACCATAGTTTTATTTCCGTTTAAGTCTTCATAGATTTTTTTATATACATTATAGAGTACGTAGAATCTATTAAAATCAACCTAGAAATAATTTCACTTCCTGCATCGAGATCTCGGGGTCATTCTCAACTCAGCCTGTCTGGACCGAGATCAACATCTTACTTGTGAGGGACGAGCGCTCGTTCGAGTCGACACCTTCAGAAACCTTGGAACACTGATGGTGGAGGATGGTAGTGTCCAGAAGGAACTGAACGCACGGCTCGGAATGGCAGGAGCCATATTCAATAAAATGCGCAATGTCTGGAGTTCACTGCTTTACTCGACAAAAACCAAGTGTCGTCTCTTTAACGCCTGCATCCTTACAGTGTTGCTGTACGGATGTGAGTCGTGGCACCTCACCAAAGCTCAAAGCAAGAAACTAGCAAGTTTTGAAAACAGGGGCGAATATTGGGTATAAAGTGTTATGACTTCGTCAGGAATGACGATGTGAGCAGAAGAACTCAACAGCCCTTCATACTGGAAGTCCTACAAAGGAGAAGGTGGACATGGTTGGGACATGTCTTTAGAATGCCACCTGAGTGCATCAACCCCTTATGTCTTCCAACCCCGAGGATTCCGGCGCCCCAGAAGGCCGCTGACGACCATTCACCGACTATACTCAGCGGAACTTCAAGACACCGGACTGACCTGGGAGGAAACCAAGAAGATGGCGCGTGGCTTGGAGACGTCTCGTGTTGGCCATATGCTCCACCTAGGGAGCGAACATGGAAAGAAGAAGAAGAAAAAAAAAATATATATATATTTATATATGTATATATATATATATATATATATATATATATATATATATATATATATATATATATACATATATATAAATATATATATATATATATATATATATATATATATATATATATATATATATATAGTTATATATATATATATATATATATATATATATATATATATATATATATATATATATATATATATATATATATATATATATATATATATATATATATATATATATATATATATATATATATATATATATATATATATATATATATATATATATATATATATATATATATATATATATATATATATATATATATATATATATATATATATATATATATATATATATATATATATATATATATATATATATATATATATATATATATATATATATATATATATATATATATATATATATATATATATATATATATATATATATATATATATATATATAAATATATATATATATATATATATATATATATATATATATATATATATATATATATATATATATATATATATATATATATATATATATATATATATATATATATATATATATATATATATATAAATTTATATGTATTGTGCCAGAAAAAATCAAGTTATTTGAAGAAAAAAAACAGCATCCATACATTGATGACATCTACCGAAGTACGTACGTTAAATAAAATTTCGACCAGTATGCCACACCTTCAATGTTAATAAATATGTATTTCAAAGATATGTTATTATTTATGTCCATACCAGACGAACAATCGTGAACCCTCAATTATCTTTAATTTTTTATGTATATTACTCTCCAATTCGAAAATCCATGCGAAAATTACCAATTTATCATTCCAAGATTACATTAAATTTACTTCTGACTTATTGTTCCTAATGGCTTTTTGCATTTTGATTCTGCTTCCATTCTCAAAAAATTCAATTTATCAAAAAAATATTACCACTTGTTTTATTTTTATGAATTGAGGTAAAAATAAGGTTTTTCACAATACAAAGTTTTGTAAAAAATGTAATCACCGTATGAAATCCCAGTGCTGGGCTCCAATTGCCGTAAAAAGTTTAAAAGTTAACTATATGTGAAATGATAATTTATATGTTACTATTGACATTTCTTTTAAAATTAAACACTTGCGTAATACCACTTATTGAGTTTAATTAAAGTTTTTAAGTTTCACAAAGTTAATACCGAATCAATAAATAATATACGTTTCATTTCAAACGACATGAATATTTTTTTAACGGGGAACCGTATCAAGGGAGTAATCAGCACCTCTTTTAATTAATTTTCGTTGAATATTAATGCCCTCTTGAAATACACAAACGCAACTTAGAAAAAAAATAAAAACTTAGAAGAAATAAAATTATGAATTTGCAACATAAAGCATCATTTAATTTCTGAAGAATTATATATTTGATTTTAAAAATTCATCAATAAATTTTAAAAAATACACATTAAAAATATACTTATATTCAAAGATAAAATACGGTTATATCTTTAATTAAGTATAAAAACATTGACATTGAGTGTAATTACCTAACCAAGCACATGAGCTCAGTCTCCTTTTTGGAGAGGCACAGAGTAACTAATATACGATATGTTATCAGTAGAAATATGTTGTAAATGAATTAAAATATAATATTTTTTGTGACTATATTAAATTAATAAAAAACATATTGTCAACCATTTTTTTTGTAAACACATCAAATGTTCGTCTAGTGTGGACAATTTGTGAACAAGCTCGGAAACCTCGTCCCATTTGAATATGCCGCTATGTTTGTTTGACGATCATAAATATTTTTTCTCAGCACATTTTATTTTTGAAATGACACCTTTTTGTGATGTTGGAAGCGATCGGAACGTATTGAAGTAGGTGAGTAGGTCCGCAATCAGGGTGACCTTGGGCGGGTCAAAGTACCGTTTGAAAAACTGGGCCCCGATCTTTATTAATTAAATTCTTTAAAAACACAAGTATGAAGAAGAGTTATTTAATACGAGAGGAGTTCATTTTGAAAGCGAAGTCGAATTGTGATTGGAACGAATTCGTAACTTCATGAATCGAATTGTTTTTTTTTTTAATAATAAAACTTTACTTCTTATAATACTCGTAAGTCTTAGTCTATTTGCTGTTCTTTATCGCTCACTCCAACGTCATATATAAAAAAACTTGATTTTTCAGGAGATCGTTATTAAAGTTAAAGAATATTATAAAATGTATTGAAAATAAATATCAAGCCACTTATTGAACATTTTACTATACAACGGATCTTTTTAGGTAAAACCTGTAAGTTTTTTCTCCATTTGAAAAATATTTAGTTTATTGAAAAAAAAACCTTTTCTTCAAAATGTTAAAACAACACTTTCTGCCCTGTAGCTGGTAATCTTAAGTTAAAATATGCCGCTTATGCTGGGATATAGCATTTTCTAGGCATTCTGATAATATGCACTACTGAAAATTTACGATTTTTGATATATGACGTTGTTGAAAGGAGTAAGCGATATATTATACAAAGGGGCAAGTTTTTAATATTACAAAAAATACAAATGAAAACTAATAAACTTACCATTACGCCACTTCTCCGCAGAGATTTACAGAGAAAATACAGCACCTCACCAATCTGTCTCCAAAAAATCTTCGCCTTTTTCACATTCATGCATCTCATCATACATTACTGCCAATTAATTATTCAGACTCCTCACCACTTTCAAGTATTTGAAATACTCGATCATGCCAAGTATGAAAATATTTATGAATGTGGTAGAGGCGAAGATTGTGCGCAAAGACAAACTGTGTGTGGCGTTCTATTCTCTATTCCCACCCCTGCGGAAAAGCGTCGTGATGGTTAGCAAGTTAGACCAATCAAATTCGAATACTTTTTAGATCATTCATATGACACACATCCGACCCAAATTCTTAACACATTTAAGCGTAATAAAATACAATTTTGACAAATTTTCACGTTTTGAGCATTAGGTTGAATGTCGACCGCATTACGAGCAGTGCGGTGCATGTTTATAGTTGTTTTAAGCAAATGACCTCTGTGACCTAAAAGGAATTAATATAAATTTATTCCGTTGTCGCTTTTTCGTCAGGAATTTCTGATTCAAATTTAACAGTATTCAAAGGAATTTCAAACTTAAGAAGAGAGTCAACTGGCCATTTTTAAATAAAATTAACCAAATACTTGATTTAAAATTAGTTAAATTTATAAACAACTGATAAAACCTGTCCTTAATTTAGAGCTCTGGAGGTCCCGGGTTTGATTTCCAGGGGGGTCAAATAAATATAAGTGATTTTTTCACTCTAATATTTATTTCATTATACCCTGGACTGGTACCTGAAGCGGAGAGCTGATCACTTTCCTTCATCTGTTAACGATCAAGATAACACTGCGTTTGTATGATGCAGTGCCCTATGCACCGTTGAGGTGCGGATACCAAAACATTATTTCATTGCCATGCCGGTAGATTTTGAAGCATTATTTTTTAGTATTTTCAAATTATTTTACCCTTATGAGATATGTATGATAACCTGAATAGCATTATAAATTTCAAAGAAGCTTGAAAAATCGTGGGTATGCAACCTCGAGTTTCGATATAATTATACGTTTTCTTTCTTCTATTTCTCCTCTATTTCCTTTTCCTTTAAGCAGTGATGTTCTTCACTCTGAACTTTTTCAGTTCTTCATCAATAATATAAAGCACAGGAACAATTTGTATGCATTTATTATTTTATTTCCTTTCTGAATATTTTATTGTTTTGAAAGTGCTTTACTGTTATATTTTAATTCATTATTATTATTTAATATGGATTTTCACATATATTTATTTTATTTAAAAAAAAATATGATCAGCTTTACACCATATTATATTGCATTGTAAACCAGGCAAACGCCATGGATCTTTATTGAAAGATATTTATAGGAAGACTGAAGAACTCATGGATGCTGCAGAAAGAAAACATGATTCGAAAGCATGGCCTAGAATACGTTGTCCATCATAGAAGGACCTTCAAACTGAGTTTAACTGTCTAAAAACACGGTAAGTAGGGATAGAGCCAGGAAGAAGTTATGTATATGCGTGTGTGCATAAATTTTGAATAAACAAATAAAATAAGATGAAAAATCTAGTTTTTCAAAGTGGTGTCTTATGTATCGTAAGGTGGATAGAAAAACAGTGTTTGTACATTTTTCAAAGATTTTTCGCAAAACACCTCAAAATAACAAGGATTGAAAAAATTGTGATGTCCAATAAGACTTCAAAATATAAATTTTGTTGTTTTGAGTAAAAATAATATTTTTCTCGTATATTAGATGTTAATGGTCTCTTAACTAAACAGTTAAACCTGCTGTGACTATAACACATTTTTTCTAAGATTGAAATGTGTCTTTGAATTAATTGCCTAGCGATTAATTTACAGTTTTTTGTATTCTGAAACGAGAGGAAATTTTTAACGGTGATTTGGCTTCATTTTCGATTTCAAATACTTGTGTTTTGTTCATAAAAAAAGTTTAATAAGTAAATAAAATACCATTGTTGTTTTTTTTTGCCATTTCAGTAAAAAATGTACTAAAGTGGTAAAAAACAAGTAAGTATTTTATTCTAAATTAAATCACGTCTTACTACAATGTAAATGCCGAAATATTAAATAATGTAAAGAATAGTTTGTTGATCAAAATAATGATAATTTTGTTAGACGCTTAAAATATTTACAAATAATTGACTTTTCTTATTAAGATACATGAATGTGGAAAAAAAAACTGTTTTCAAATCAGATTGGGATGGTGTTCTTTTATCTCTGCCTGTCCCTGCGAAGAAGCGGCGAGATGGTTGATTAGTTGTATTTTTTTGTCTAAAGTGTAGTGGTAATTATATTTACTTCAAAGGCTGGTGAAGTGATCACTTCACACACGTGCAATATTCACCATTCTACCCACGACTGAAGACCACATTGATACATTTTTTAATCTCCTACATGTATTAATAATAAAAAAAAATAACTTGCAAGTAGAAAAACCCATATTCGTCAACAAGTAGGTGTTTGGACGTAAAATGTTATAAAAAATTTATAAAATTATATACATTAAAAGCATTGATAACTTTGTGGTATGGTAATAAAACACTCTCCTTATCATCAATTGGTCACTTTTTTCCTTTTTTTTACTAGTTTTTTTTACAAATGTCAAATCGTAATAATTTAATTGTAATAACGTGATGGAATGATTTTCCGAAACCGGTAGTCAAGAATAAATGTTGATAAAAGTGGTATTACACAAAGTGAACAATGGATGATGAGGAGAGTGAAAAATATATGAGTTCGTGAAAAGTCAATTCAACATACTGTTATGATTTTATCAACGAATTTTAATAAAACTTTGTTTTTTATGTACGTTGTTTTACGTGAAGATGTACATAAATATCAGATCGCAATCTAATAATAATAAACCAACAAGTCAAGAACAAGAACTTTGCTTATTTTTTACAGATTTGACGTTAACACTTATTATATTGGGTCAATGGAATGTGAGAAAAGAGTTTTCCTTTTCGGCGTGGGCTTTGCGCAAACAAAGAAAAAAATATGAATTTTAGGAATATCAAAAACCCACGTGGATCTTTACGAGATTGTAAATAATAAAACCTTTTCTCTTTTATTGCGGTTTAGAAAATAATAAAATAAACCACACAAAGAATATTCGTCTTTCAATTCTTACCGAGGCTCACATACGAATATTACTTATATCAACCTAACTTTCGGTATAATTACCGAAACATGCTAATTTATTCGATATGTGAAAAACTCACATCACAGTTTTTATTTATATGTTAATATTTACAATGTGGCTGACAGTGCCTCAAGTGCATTTTTTACTTCAAACACCTGGTTAGTTTCAAATATAGTGTGTTTTGAATTTTGAAAGCATTAACTTTGTGGATCATATTGATATATTATTTCGAGAAATAAAAATACATTGTGTTCTGATCCACTCACATTTTTACTAACCAACTAGTTTCGGCAACAACCTGTTGCCCTCTTCAGGGTTTAATTTATTACTGTATTGTAATAAATTAAACCCTGAAGAGGGCAACAGGTTGTTGCCGAAACTAGTTGGTTAATAAAAATGTGAGTGGATCAGAACAAAAAGTATTTTTATTTCTCGAAATAATATATCAAATATAGTGAACTGTTTTTCTGTATTTTATAGGTGTCTCAACTAAGCCAAAGCATATTTTGTTTTTATACAAAAGAAATTTTAAATGTGAGCATTCTAACAGATTTAACCCTAGAATACTAAACCATCGTACAAATTACGACGGTAAAATGACGATTCCTGGAAAAAAAACCCGCACCCCCTGCTTCAAAGTACGTTCCTAATGTAACTTGATTTTTTTTTCGTAATTAAAATTCATAATAAAATTAAATTATCTTATTTATTTCCTTTTGTTTTTTTTTACAAATGTTTAGTTATGACGTCACTCGTAAGATAGCTTTGTAATCAAGGATTAAACGTGATTTTTCATCATTTATAAACCTGCTGTTTGCCAGGTAGTGAGCCCCGGAATGCTTAGACTTCTGTCTTCTTTCATACTAACGAACGGTAAATAATTTTGTCATTTTAATTTAAAGAAAGAGTGGCATTTACTGAAATAAATAATCTGACTATACCCTCTACTCAAAATATATTGTAACAAATAAAAAATAACATTAAGGATTTTTACGGAGGGTGTGGAAGTTTTTGGTGAGAGAATTGCAATGTTTTTTAATTTAAATTAACCCTGATGATAACAAGGTCCTTGTCGAAACCGGTAGGTTAAATTGTATTAATAAAAAAAGTGGTGAAAACAAAGTTTTTTAATTTTATAAAGTGTGTAAAATGTGCCACAAAGTATCTGCCGAATACATTCAAGAAATTAAAATATTGTCCGCCTCCGTAGTGTAATGGTCAGTATGCTCCCGGAGGTCCCGGGTTCGATTCCCAGGGGGGTTTAATAAAAATAAGTGATTTTTTCACTAAAATATTTATTCAATATTACACTGGACTGGTACCTGAAGTGGAGGGCTGGTCACCTTTCCTTCATGTGTAATCGATCGAGATAACACTGCGTTTATATGAAGCAGTGCCCTTTGCATCATTGGGGTGCGGTAAGGGATTTATTATTTTAAATTTTTATCTTCACATCAGATTGAATAATTACTCTATTACGATAATGTTTCGGTATCATCATCGTGTTCCAGTACCACTATATGCATCCTTCGTACCAAGTTAGTTTACTCAATGCTAAGGTTAACTAGTTTCAGAACCTGTCTCGAATTAAACATCCGGATAAGTCGATAAATTGTGCTTTCTTTAATTTTTCAATTGCCCCCCTCAGACATGCCTTTTTTGTCAAATTGCAAATTAAAACAAACGCATGAAAGTGTCAGTGAAAGCGGCTCAAATGTGTTAACTCGTTCCTCACGATTTTTCTATTGTGGTCATTATATCAATGCGTGAGGTCGCTATTTAACCATTGAGAATGAAAAAGGTTTATGATTCTTTATTTACATATTGTTTTAACATGCCTATAAATCCAGTCGTAAATTGTCAAGGTGTTTTCTACGCAAGTTTTCAATTTCTTTTTACAACTCATGGTTTCAAACTCATTGTTTATGTGGAACGGTGTAAATAACACTCAAAGCTTCTTTTAGATATTGAAATTTAAAATATTGATGAATTATTCTATTTTAAAACGTTTTTTGTAAAACTATCGACAACAAAAAAATAATTAAATTGAATTACAACATATATATAATGTATATGTATGTTTATGTGTATATGTAGGTATATATATATGTATGTATGTGTGTATGTATGCGTATGTATATGTATGTATGTATATTTATAAATATATTTTTAAACTTCTTACCTAGAAAATAAAATCCTTTTACCACCCTTATTAATTCCTCTCCTTTCCTTCTCCTTCCTGCTAAATCTATTATTTTATATAATACCCTTTTTTTAATCTCTGAATGTTTTGTAATAGTTTTAAAACATAAATGTAGAATTGTTTAATCGGCTTTTTTTTAACGTCACTATTTTTTGTTAATGTAATGTAATGTTTATTATTGTTAATGTAACTATTGTTTATTATATAATTTTTTATATGTAAGCTGTACAATTCCTGAATAAATAAAATAAATAAAAAATAACATATTACTTTAAATGATAGTGAAAACCCTTCTATAAGAAAAAAATACCTTATTTTCATAGTGAAAATACTTGTGATTTTTTTTAAGTCATGAAAATACAAAAAAAAAACTTCACCTATTTATATGATTGTATACTATTTTATGTGTCTGATATTAAAACAATATTATTTTATATTTAAGGTTTACTTGGTAAAAACAAGTATTTAGTGATATTAACCAAGTAAAATTTAAACGTAAAAATAATAGATATTACCAAAAAGTAACTGCCAAATCAAAAAATTAAATATTTCCTTATTATCAGCTATTTTGGGGCATCACCCATAAATCCTTTTATAAATTCAATGCACAATTTTCAGAATCATAATTTTTATTATGAATATCAAAGTAATCTACAATTCGGATAGTTTAATTGAAATTTCAAATAAAAAAATTAAAATTTATTCACCATATTAGTCAGCTTCATATAAATACATAAACTTTTGTCATTTCGCAATGTTTAAGAGAAAATATATGAATTAATAAATAAATATCTAGATTTGTAAAAAGTGATGGATTAACTGCACCCTTAACTGGTTTTCATAATCTTATGTCAATGTCAGCTCCATGCTAATGTGGCAACTTCACATGTAATTGTGACTTGGAAAATTACATTCTAATGTGATAATTACCTACATACAACTCGACTTAAGGAAGTAGTCTGGTTTCACATTTCATTTTATTTATACCGACATATCGCTTACTCCTTTCAAGAACGTCATAAATAAAAAATTGTCAATTTTTAGTTGTGCATGTTTTCGAAATGCCAAGAAAATGTACTATATCCCAGCAAAAGAGGCATATTTTTAACTTAATATTTACCCGCTACAGGGCAGAAAATTTTGTTTTTGCATTTTGAAGAAAAGGTATTGATTAATTATTTTTTTAAATAAACTAAATATTTTTCAAATGGAGAAAAAACCTTCAGGTTATACTTAAAAAGATCTGTTGCACAGTAAAAGGTTCAATAAGTGGCTTTTTATTTATTTTTAATACATTGTGTTATATTTTTAAACTTTAAAAACGTTCTCCTGAAAATTCTTTTTTTTTTATTTATGACGTTCTTGAAAGGAGCGAGCGATATATAGCGTGAGATATTGAGTATGCAATCTAGTATATATTTATTTTTGGCATTGTTTTAAAATATTGATGAATGAATGAACTCTCATTTAAAAAGTCAAAAAAGTATCTAACTAACCATTCTCTCAGCCTACCCCTGGGGGAAATCGGCGTGATTGAAGTAGATAGAGTTAGATAGTACATAGTAGTAGTAGTGTAATGTATATATAGAGTGAGACATATACAGAGTGAGATATTGAGTAGTGAATGATTTGTTTTATTTCATTTATTTTTAAAATGCGAAATATTGGTGTTTTTATTATTCACAGAATTACTTCAATTTCATACTTTTTCCATGAGAAATTGTGGTAGAGTGGGTTCGAACCAAAAACCTCTGAGTCAAAAGTCCGCGACACTAACCACGGGATCACATCCAGACAAGAATTTTATTTTGGTGTTTCACATTTATGTCGGTAGAATATTGACTTGCTTCTTAAGCTTTGGTTCAACTTAGTAGTACTGCGTGATGATGGTTTACAACTTTAATTGATGACTTGTCTAATAGATTCCTTTATTTAAATGTAGGCAATGCTTTTAGAAAATACGTTTACATACGTAATTTAATAATTTACATTAACGCATTCCTATATTAATTTTAAAGCTTTTATGCAATCGAGTATATATTTATTTATGATATTGTATTAAAATATTGATGTATGAATGAACTCTTATTTAAAAAGTCAAATAAGTATCTAACTAACCATCCTCTCAGCCTACCCGGCGTGAATTGAAGTAGTTGGAGTTAATATAATATACATACATATATATATATATATATATATATATATATATATATATATATATATATATATATATATATATATATATATATATATATATATATATATATATATATATATATATATATATATATATATATATATATTTATAAAAAAAAATATATATATATATATATATATATATATATATATATATATATATATATATATATATATATATATATATATATATATACATTTATATACGTAAATAAAGAGAGAGACAAAGAAAGAGAGAGAGCGATGGGTGAATTTACAAAAATATTTTTATCAAACTTTGAAACTATCAGACATAAACTAGTCAACACATTTTTTTTATGGAATACGCTTAAAAGCGTCTACTATTGCAGTTACTTGTGATTAGTATGCGACCCTAATTTGTGTACTAATCAAGGTAGGGGTTGATTAAAAAAAACTCTGACAAATATATCTGTTTACGTGGAGTATGAAAAAGTTTTAGAAGAAAAGTAAGAGAATTAATAACATGTTAAGAAAGAAAAAGAGATTAGCTTTATCCAAACAAAGCGAGACAGAGGTGGAAATATGAATACGAACAATACTTCAAATATTTGTTAATGTTTGTATTTTCTGAGCTAAGTACCCATTACTTTGAGCAAATATTCTAACCGGCTGAGCTTCGCATCGACGGTAAACTTTATTTGTATTTGCAAAGCCCCGGCAGGTAGGCAGTGTGTACTTTACTTCACATTTTCTCTGATTTCATTTTTCAATAACCCATAAAATTGTTCTCATAACCTCATAAGACGATAGTTAAAACTGATAAAATGACCAGGTGTCTAAACAAATTATAAGAATTAACTGATTGCCCAGTAGAATTAACTAAGCGAATTGTTATTTCCATCAATTGGTCTGAGAATAAACCTAAAGACAGGCACCGTGGCGTAGTTGGGTAGACGCTGAAATGCGAAACTGGCGTCGCGGGTTCGATTCCTGCCAATTGCAAAATGAATTCAAGAAAGATTAATTTTCAATTGGTCTGGGTGTTTGTGGTGTATTTTTCACATTTACCTTCCCCATCCTTACTATCCTACCTGCAGACAAGCCTCCAAAAGTAGAGGCTTTATGGGTTATTCCTTTAAAATAAAATTTTAAAAAATATATATTAATATGCTTCATTTTATTAGCATTGTTGTAAAAGATAGTTTATTTCATGAATTTATTGTATTTAAAATAAATTATTGTAAAATAAAACATTTGTTTTCAAAACAAGCCATGTTAATATTGATTAACTGAAAAATGATATACCTGTATACGAATGTTTAATTGTTTATTTAAATCATTTATTTAACAAAGTCAATACTAACTCCAATAATTAAAACCGATGATTACATTTTTTAACATCTCAGCAAAGTCAAAGAAGAATATGGAGTTCTGGGCATTTACAGGGCCTGTCATAGGCTGGTTAAATGATCACTTTACATACGTGTAATATTCACTATTCTACCAATGATTGTAAACCACGCTACTCCAATTTTGGAAGTCACACGTAAGTATATAATGAATCTCATGACGTTCTGTGAATAAGTTTACCTAAGTTAAAGTCTTATATTATTATTTTTCATAAAAGAGGTTTATATTGTTAGTCATATGTGATTGAAATTATTAGTAATATGTGATTTATTAATAATTTTATGAGAAAAAAAGTATTGAAGAAAAGAGATTGAAGTAATTTAATACCACAATACTAACAACAACAAAAAAATTATTTTAATAATGTTTTTCCTTTTTTTATTATGTATTTTTTTTTAATCGACATCCCATCAAGCCTTCTTACGTGTCTTGTCTGTGGAGTTATTTAAACATACGTTTTTTATTTGTTATTTTTATCTATTTCAACAAAACATACACAAAAAAATCACAAATAACAGCGATTACGACATTGCTTAACTAGGGTACTTACATTCTAAGTCAGTTTATATCTGTATTTTATTCATGAACCTTTTCACTTGTAAGAACCTTCAAAAGTTGTTCACCCAAGGTACAAGTCGATGATATAATATTCTAGATTAGACCTACATCAAATTATAATGAATACAAAACATTGAGTTCGGATGGGAGATACATGTATGAAGCTAAGTCTTGTACCACTTTCTCCGATGACGAACTCTGTGTTTTATCAGGCTAATGAAGTGTTAAATAACTGTTCATTTCATCTCAATACTTGAAATTCTTAGCGTATGATAGCTACTTCAAGATTGGTCATTTTTGGTGCTGATACCCATAGGTGTTTATGTATTTAGGTTATGTTCATGCATGCAAATATGATATATACGTATATATGGTATGTTTACATTACCGTGTTAATTTTCCATCGATGTTCATAAATGATTTTTGGAATTTCTAAATTCGATCACATTAACCCATTATTTTACGAACTGCACTGGTTACGCGTTCCCGAAAGGATAGAGTATTAAATCTGTCTACTCATGTATAAAACAATAAATAATATGACTCCAGAGTATCTAAAAGAGCATTCCTAACAAATTGGGTGATAGACGTTTATAAAAACTGCTTATAGTCTTTACCACTTTTGATCATACCAGCTTGCAACTAGGTCACTAAATCTGGCGATCGTGTCTTTACTGTTGCGATATTGATGGCTTTTCTACCCGTAGTTAGAAACAGTGAGAGTGTGATAATTTTAAGAAAAAAACTCAATATAAATTATTTCCACAATCTCTTTTTCCTCAATTGATTCACGGTGAATCGTCCTTAGGGTAGTATTTTACGAAAATAACGCTATATAAATTATCGAACTTATTTGTATCATAACAAGAAACTTTGTTGGTTTCAATTTTATTAATAAAACACAAATTGTTTCGACAATTACAAATATTTTCATTAAATAGTGTAAATATAAAAGAAGTTTATTTTGTATGATTTTACCTGTTAATGAAAACATTTATATTTTCTTGAATGTTTTCGCAGATACTTTGTTGCACATTTTATAAACTTAATAAAATGAAACAACTTTATTCTAACCACTTTTTAGCTCACATGTTGTAATTCGGAGTTGACATATTCGCTACGCAATGCACAATAAAAACATTTAGGAGTTTTTTAAATTAATTTTCATACGGTGTACGGAGTGTGTGGAAGTTTTTGGTAAGGGAAGGGTAATTAACTATGAGTATTTTAATGTTTTAAAATTTAGTACATAAACCCTGATGATGACAAGGTTCTTGTCGAAACCGGTTGGATAAAGTGTACCAACAAAAAGTGGTTAAAACAAAGTTGTTTTATTTTATAAAACATTTCTAATTCTCGAAACTAGTTATGTTTACATTTATAATCTCGAAAAAAGTCTTGTAAAAGTAACATAAGTGTTTACTTTTTATACAATATTTTAATACAATTATCTATTTTCTGATATTTTTATACAATCATTCTTTTGATTATATCAATCAAGAGTAAGTAATTCAATGTTGTAATTTAGTAAAACTAAAATTATTAGCGCTATTCTATATTTGCTGATTTACTGCATAAGTATTACATCAATTTGTTTTTTTATGCATCTTCAAGTGGAATGAAAAGTAAAATGACCGCATAGCAATGAAAAAAAACCACTTAAAACGTTTTTAAGAGTAAATAATTTTTAAATTGTTGTCTCATGACATGTGTTTTTCTTCCTTCCATTAACACTTTCTCCTGTTTAAAGATCGGATGTTTCTTCTTAATATTTTACCATGAATTTTCCTGTTTGAGTGTTCCATATAAATCGAACTAAATATAAGCATCAATATTTTTTTAATCGATATAAGTATCTCGAAAACATTAAGAAACATATAAAAGTCTGGGGATTTACAGAGCTTAAAATCTGTCAAAGGATGGTGTAAGTGATAACTTAGCACGCAAATTGTATATATATATTTTTATTTTATTTATTTAAAAAATACATATTAATATGCGATTTCTTAGACGAATGTGCGGCAAAATGATAAATTGTAGGTGTTTAAATGATGAATGATGAAAGAATGCGAGGCTGAGGTAAAGGATACGAATGGGTAAAGTAAAATAAATAAGAGGTGAGTTAAGTTGGAAATAGGGCCAGAAGAAAACGATGAAAACTTGGCATGATCGAAGTACTTGTAAGTGATCAAGTCAGAAGTTGGAGTAATCGGCGGATATGTACGAAGAGATGTATAAATAAGGAAGAGGCGAAGGATGATAGCAAAGACAGATCGATATCGAGTTTTATTCTCTCTGTTACTACAAAAACATACAAATTGATTTTTTTATAGTGTTTCAACATAAATGAGAAGAAATAAGAATGATGTATGAATATTCATGACTTTAAACAGTTGCTAAAATTGCTGTCAAATAACACAAAAGTACTACAAATCGTAGGTGTTAATTCGTTTGTCAACAATGTAAAAACTTTTCATTAGGTTTTCATATATTTATTTAGATTTCAATATCTAGAAAAGGAAAAAAAAAACATTCTTTAATTTCTTCCGCCGACTCCTAGCTTCAATCCATGCTTCAGAGTTGGTACCAGGACTCCATTGGGTACTGCTGGCTTAGCTTTTGCTGTTGGCATATATTTTCTTTAACCGATTACAGTGTAACGTCAGATTTTTTCATTCTTATATTTATTTAAAATTTCCCTAGATTGATACCTGAATTGGAGAGCTGATCACCTTTCCTTCGTGTTTTAATGATAATGATAACACTGCGTTTATATCAGGAGCGGATGAGGGCTTTAAGATTTCAGTATACCAATCACTATCCTATCAATATCTTGTTCAATTTTTTATCATTACATAAAAATTATTTTGTATTTTTTTTATAATCAGATCGAAAGAGCAGTATTCAATTGAGTAACGTGAACCCGATATGACATTTGAGTTCTGAAGTCAAATCCTTACTGACAGTCGACAGCAACTCAAGATAAGAATTAAAGTCCTCTTTTGCTCATATTTCTTCTACAGATCTCTTTTCAGTCTTTATCCTGTACCTAGATACTTAAAGTGATCGCCATACTCCATGTTTCCACTTCTCATTCTCAATTTCTCAGTATCTTAATACTTTCCACATTAAACAATGACTAAAAAGTTTCCTTTCTTACAAATTCTCTGTAATATATATGGATAAGAGCTTTTTTACTTCTGTTTTATCTTACCAGATTTTGTGATAATCTACGTCAAATAAAAAATAAGCTATTTAATTTATTCTTGATTTTTATTAAATAATATTCCAAAAAATATATATATATACAAAGAAAAAAGAGTAATTTGATTTTATTTTGCAAATGCTAAACCCATATTGTATCATATAACCTATTTCTCGTTATAAAACATTATTATGATAAAAAAAAGTTTATCAGAAAAAAATAAACAACGATATCTTCATATATTTTTTTCACTCTTATCCGTATCTAGCATACGGTAGTACATAGTTATGAAGTAGCATCATCTTTTTTGTTAATAGCATGATGGTAAAATGATTAGTCCTGTGCTTCAGGTATCAATAAGGAAGGCTTTCAAATAAATATTACAATAAACATTCACTAATAATTATTTCGACTTCTTTGGGAATCGAATCCAGGACCAGTACGACAGCTAAGCCAATTGCTCTAACCACTATACAATGGAGACCAACATATATTTCACTTATACATTAAAATCTTGTATTGTTTCGTTGAGCTTTCGAAATATATGAAGATCTTTTGACTTCTCAGTAATCTATGATATTTATTGCATTCTTATTATAATGGGCAGAGACGCGTGTGTGAGATTTCGGTGTACACGTTTCGGATTTCGGATGTACCGTTTATGACATGATTCCGACTTGTAAATGGATAACTTTCATTGCCTGTCAGAGTGTAGTCTTCAGGAATGTAAAAAGATTCGCAAAGCGTACGGGAGGCTGCAGAATGGGAACACTTCCTGTGCCATGCATAGCCTTCGGGCGCTTTTAGTTTGTTATTTTACAAGGAAGTGAGATCGGCGCTAGGCATGAAACATAATTATACACTGGCAACTACTGTGTGTTAAACCTAAGTAATTTTCGCTTTGGTCAAAGTTATACTTAAACATCTTCCAAATAATACACCGTGGGTATACTGGCAAAAAACGTTAACTCTATGATCCCTGTTATTTAAAGCTTTTAGCCTCAATAAAATACCCGCAATTAAACTTAAATGTAGAATTTACTTTTTAAACCACATATATATGATATTTCAGACAACTTATTGTATTTTGCCAGTTTATAGAACGTTGATAACTTTATAATATGCATCTTTAGGTCAAAATTGCATATTTTCAGGTCTACTTTTTTTGCCAGTAGATCCACGTTATGTAATGTATAATCCAAAGTCGAAAATAAAAATATATGAGTTGTTCGTGTTACAAAAAAAAGGCGAAAAATTTAACAACAGTAAAACGATCGAAAAATGAGATGTTTTATTTAAACTATTTGAAAATTATACAAGTTGAAAATTACACATATCCACACCACACACACATTTTTATGTACTTATATTTATATTTTAATCAGGGACATAAATAAATGTGTCTTCAACTACTTAAAAAATCAATCGCTTATCAATCACGGGTCCCCAATTTATAAGATTCCTTAATATTCTTTCTTTATTATCTTATTCATATATCAGTAACGCCTGTTTTCGTTTATTACAATATATTTCACTCATATATATATATATGTACATGAATTTGAAGTGCAGGTCAGACCACCTTGTTGACAATTTATAATCAAGTGAATACCACATGGATGCTACTTAATGCCTTATTGTATAACTGAATAGAGATAGGGATCAGAAAAATATAATTATAAAAAGGAAACCCTTTTTTTTAACATATAAACAAATTTTGCTTTAAATCCTTGCGGTAAAACTTATCCAGCCGTAGTGGATTTTATCAAATTATATTTTTTTGTAAATATGTGTGTGTGTGTTTGTGTGTGAGAGAGAGAGAGTATATAGTTAATGTGTGTGTGATCAAGAAGAGAAAGAGGTTCCCGCATTTTTAAGGATAATATTAGGTATCATAAAAATATCAATTCTTATAAAACTTGTTCTAAAGCTCATTAAATAGATATTCCCATAAGATTTAAGCATCGTGTTAATGTGTGTTATGTGGTTACATTTCCAGTTATAAGCTCGCCCTAAAAGCTCGTATACAGAACCTTTTCCTTTGGTTCGACTCGTGTTCCGGATATATAGCTCAAGGTCGATCCTACACGGGTTAAGTACGTCCAAACACGTGACCACGTAGGCCCACGACACAATAAGAAATAGTGAAGGAATCTTATCTCTGAATAAATTACCTAGCCAAGAGAATGCATCGCTAGACGATAATAATATACTATGTATTACGACATACACGTAACTGTGATGTCGATTTTATTGACTGTAACTAGTAAGTTATGATGCTCAAACACTTTAAAATATACATAAATAAGCTTTTGTTTAATATTATTTGTTATCTTTGAAGAATAATTGTTCACTCCAGTCACTAAAAAGGTCTCAAAGGTGCCTTTTACATATAACCTTAATTAATGTTTTGACAGATTATTTTTTTTAATGTGGTTTATACTGGAATAAAATTAGTATTTATATATTTTTACTTATGGTTTATACTCGTTTATCGATTAAATATTTTTCAATCGATTTTTTGTTCTTCTGGAACTATGATGATCTTTGCCGCACATTAAGTTGTCTATTCAGTTATTTTATAATGTTTTATTATATTTTAAATATTTTTTTCAAGTAAAAATTTTACTACACTAATTTTCATGTAATACTAGTACATTTTTACAAATATTTCTTAAAAACTAATGTGACACATTCCGCATTATTTTCAAACACCGTATGATGATGTGAAATGCATGAAAACACGTGTCACGTTAGATTTTAATAAATAGCTGTATTTATTATGTAATATTAAAATTGAAAATTGATTAATATCACCACAAAGTTAGTAACGAATCGATTAATGAAATTTTTAATATCCGTATCGAAGGATCTTATATTGATGATTAAGTTACCTCAATAAATTTTCTGTATTATTTACAAAGAAAAAAATATATACATCAACTATCCTGTTTAATTTTAAAGATTTAATAATAAGTGATTGTCTTAATTTTTAGAGAAAAGTTCTACAAAAATACATTATTAAACGTATAATTATAAACGAGGATAATATACTCGTATATTATACTCGTTAATATTATAATAAATACATTAAAACATTTTATTATTTCAAATTGACCATTGATATGTATGATATATTATGTGTATGTTAATTATTAACAGTTCTTATTTGCCGTATTTAAGTATGAAATTTTTTTTTTATTTATTGCGTAAACTTCCATAAAAATAGTATTCAACTGTTGAAAAAAAGTATTCAACGCAATTTTGGTGTATTCATTACAAGTAAAATGACAGTAATTTTTTTAACGAAAAAATTGTATGAAATATTTTTTGTATTACATAAAACACTAGTTATTTTTATTAATAATGTAATCTGATCAAAATGTATCAACGCCAAAAAAGTGCAATGTAATGAAGGTTTTGGTTAAAAAAATATCAAAACACTGTTAACAAATTTAGAATTTATTCAATCACAACTAAAGGTTACATTAAATTCACATGTACAAAATTCACTAAAAATCACAAAAATAACCAAAACATTATTACTTATAACTGTTAATAAACTTGTATAATTTAAAAGTTAAATGTTGCATTATAATATTTTCAGCTGCAGACTTGAACACTTGCAGCCACCGCGAGAATCCGGCGGCAAATATTACCGATTCAGAACTTTCTGCACTTCCGTTTTGGTGAATATTTAGGATGTAGAACTAAGGCGTGACACCTCGTCTTTAGTTCCTGTTGGCGGTACTCTGTTGCGCCGTTTGCTTTGTGACTTACGCGTGTGTGATTGAGAAACCGGCAGAATGTTACTACAGGGCGACAAGAAACTGTCGAAGAAAATTTTGTTTTACATTTACGTAACTTTAAAAAAAATTGCTTTGCAAGAGAAGGTCTGTGAGGAAGCCTAGATGCTTCTGTATCAGATCTGGAAATGCGTTGGGACAGCTTTCGATGAACTTAACTTATGTTTACAACTTTAATTA